>NW_017307134.1:619433-622081 GCF_000935625.1 Nanorana parkeri | reverse complement strand
AAGGAGGGGGGGGGGTATTCTTCCCACTGGCACCAGTGCTGGTGGGTGCTTTTATTACTCTCGCCGACACCAATGCAGTTGCGGTGCTTTTATTACTCCCATTATAAATAATGGGGGCCTTTTATTACTTCCTATGGATCCAATGCTGGAAGTGCTTTTATTACTCCAACCGACACCAATGCTGGAGCAACATTCTTTCCACTGAGGCAGGACCATTTATCACCAATGATGTTGGGGCATTTATTACCCCCACTAACCAACAGTGGGGCATATTCTATGCCTACAGATCATTGACACTGGAGCATGTCCTTCTCCCATTGACTGCCAATACCAGACAGTGAACTGGCCCTTTCTTTAAAGTGATACACCCAGGAGTTAAATCTTAAAATTGCATAAAAGTACTTTAACTATTACCATAAATGTAGTTTAACAGGGACCATGTGAAACAAAAGTAGTCACCCTCCAGAAGGAAGGTCAGGTCAGCATGAATTCAGAGATGATTTGAGGATCTACAGCTGAGTGATACACAAATAAGAGATATTTATTGTAATAGTTAATGTACTTAAATGCATTAAGGTGTAACACTTGAGTTTAGTGTCACTTTAAAAAGTTTTCTGACTACTGATCCTACATTAGACCCAGAAAAAAAAAAGTCTTTACATAAAAGAAATCAGGAAAGTGCAGAATTCCCTGGACTTATGTGTGAGCAAGCCATGGAAAGAACTGTTATGCAGTACACACTTCTCATAGTGATCAGCCTTTCCTTATGACATTGCATAACGTCCCACAGTGTAACGTGTGCCAGATAAACCAGCCAGAGGGTTTTCTGTCACCAGATAACGGACTTGGCACAATCACACAACATGATGGCGGTAATAAACTCTCCCACAGGTCACAGATCACAAGCCAACGATGTTTAGTAACGTCCGCAGGTGCTCAAAGCATGCAGCAAGCGTGATCACCCGCAGCCATTCCACAGCAGAAGCTGTCATGTCACCGCGCCGCTACCACTCACCTGCCGCACAAGCTTAGTCTGCAGAGCATGATTACTATATCTGACACCACGACCGGAACCCTAAAGGTGACAACTACAGAGCAGTCCAAGGGCTAAAACTAAATATGACAGTCTGTCCTTGGTCTATCCCCGCCCACCAGCTCTCCAAACTAGTTCCGGTGTTATCCCGGCCAGTGCTGCACCTGACACTCACTGGCGCTAGAGGGCGCTACTTACCTAGGTCACAGCTGCAGAACTTTGCTTGACTTGAAAAGAATTCAGAAAAGGACAACATAAAGGAAACACCATGTGATTGTATTTCTTTCTGCTTTATTTATTATTCCCATTGCATTGTTTCATGCTGTTTGTATTCAGCCTCATGCACATGGACGGTGTAATGATCATTAAAATGCCTGCGTTTAGACACATAAATACAGATGCGTTTAAATGTGTACAGTTCTCATTCTATCCCTCCTGCTGTGTTTTCAATGCAATTTTCTTGTTTGCACTTTATGTATGCATGCAAATATGCGCATAAACATGCATTGACATGCATACTTGTGTAAAATGTATGTACTCCTCCCATGGGGGCCCTTGCGAAGGCCCAGGGGCCCTTGTTGTTATCTTATATGGTATGGTTGGTCTCAACTGTCAATAGGCATGTGCACTTGAGAGTTACAGAGCTGATGAATGCGAGATTGATTGTCATGGGTGAGCACATCACAGGCAGAATGGACTGAGAAGAAATACAGACAGGTTCTCAAAAAGGATCTTTCAACTAGACCAGGGGTGGGCAACTCAGGCCCACCAGTTGTGCTTTAACTAAAAATCCCAACATGCCTCTGCGAGTCATGCCTGTAATTGCCAGTCTTGCAATGCCTCATGGGACTTGTAGTTCCACAACAGCTGGAAGGCCGGAGTTTCCCACCCCTGAACTAGACACTTGGTTCTGGTTTTACCTGTTCAAAAATACAAAACAAATCAATAAAGCTTTATTTTTTTTTTCTTATTATTTTCCAGTCTATTTGAGGAAGTAGGGCATATAGCATATATGATGTTACAAAAGAAAAATGGTGTCTATCTACAACAATTACTTGAGTTAAAATGTATATGGCCAATTTATATTTAATTGACGTGATAAAAAAAATCAGAAAACCTTCCAACCAGGTCAATCACTTTGGTTTCAATGTATTCATTGATTAAAATTACAACTTGATTTTATGGTTTTATTAATAAATATCAATTGATTTGTTGTATCAATTGATACATGTGCGAGCAGCATTAAAGTTGTGTTCATGTGACCTTCAACTCCCTCGCATCCAGTGGAGGAACTACCCTCATAGCGACCCAGGCGGCCGCTATGGGGCCCAGGGCACAGGGGGCCCGACCAGAACCAGGAACGAAGTAGCAGTAACATGGGGGGAGGGCAGGGGGTGCTGCGGGGTCCCATATACCGCCTGCAATGTACTGTATATGCCCTGAATACAATGCAGGGGTATATATATAGGACACACCGCTGGATCACCTCTCCCGTGATGCGGGCATTATGTGTCACATGCCCGTCACCTTCACACCCTGTGACTGGGATGTTGTCGGGCTCTGGCAGCACTGCAGTGTATTAGGTGAGTCACTGAGTCGTGAAGATGGGGGGGGG
>NW_017307134.1:607333-618819 GCF_000935625.1 Nanorana parkeri | reverse complement strand
GGGTGGGGGAAAGGGGGGGGGGGGGAGCACCCAGAAACTGCACGCTGCACACAGTGTGCTGTAATTTAATTTAATTTGAGAAATGGATTATAATAGGAAACATTACACTGTAAATGTTCCCTATTTTAGTCTATTTCTCTATCCCAGTGTTGGATACAATACTGCACTTTCTGTGACATACACAGCCACCATTAACGCTGCACAGACCACCTGAGAGACGTACAGATGCCATTAACCCCGCACCGACCACCTGAGAGCCCGCACTGGCCACCTGAGAGCCCACTTTAGCCACCTGAGAGCCCACACAGCCTTCAGAGACCCTGGAGACATGAAGGCATGAACCCAGAGCAACACAGAGTATGTAGCTTCATATTAGTCTGTATTACTGTATAATGTGTTTCTGGGATTTGTAATCCTCAGCTGATGGAATTATTCTGCAGTGCTGTATAATGTATTGCTGGGATTTGTAATCCTCCATAGTTGGCGATATTCTGCATTGCTGTTTAATTTATTGCTTGGATTTTTAGTCCTCTATACAGGTGAAACTCGAATAATTAGAATATTGTGCAAAAGTAATTGCAGTAAGTGCTGAAAAAGGGGCCCAAACCAAGTACTGAGTACATATGCATGCTTGTACTTTTCAGAGGTCCGATATTGTTCTATGTACAATCCTTGTTTTATTGATTGCATGTAATATTCTCATTTTTTGAGGTTGTGGATTTGGGGTTCTTGGGGTTTTCATGAGCTGTAAGCCATAATCATCAGAATTATGACAAATCACGGCTTGAACTATCTTGCTTTGCATGTAATGAGTCTCTCTCATATATTAGTTTCACCTTTTAAGTTGCATTAGTGAAATAAATGAACTTTGCACGATATTCTAATTATTCGAGTTTCACCTGTAGTTGGTGGTATTATTTTGCATTGCTGTATAATGTATTGTTGAGATTTGTTGTCCCTCTACAGCTTGGCGTCAGTGGCAGAACCAGGGTCGCAACTGCAACTGGGCCCGGATCCACTACTGACTCCAAGATGTAGAGAGACTACAATTCACAGCCCAGACCGGTGACCACTGACATTTCTATAAAAAGGCCCACCAAAATCTTCAGCACCAGGTCCATGATGCTCTTAATCCGGCCCTGGCAGCAAAGTAGCAGCGGAGTGGAGCAGAGCTGAAGAGAAGAAGCCCGTTGGTTGGGGGGTGTTTGCGGGGGGGGGCATATGGGGGGGGGCCATACAAAATTTTGCTATGGGGCCCTGTGACGTATAGTTACGCCCCTGCACTCATCGTTTTTGCAAGAAAAAAAGAAGATGGATCCATCTGCACCATTCCATGTATTTACTATTTGGTGTGGTAGTGGGGAGAGTTTCTCACAGGGATTATGTGGACCAGAGATCTGTTATATACCATAGAGAAAATGTAAGCCCTATTGTCTACAGCTCTCCTATGTTTCTGTAATTATGGATACGCAAATGGGGAGATACAAAAGAGACCATTTTAGCTGTATTTTTAATTCATCTGCTGGGACAAGCAGAGTATGGACTTTAAAGTGTAATAAATGGCTACAGCGAATACAGATGTATTACTTTCTCTGAAGTAACTTCAAAATGACCAAAGTAATTGACATTGTTTGTTCCATATTTAATCAAATCAGATTTTGCTTTTGATTTTTGATACAGTAGAATATTTGAATTATAAAACAAATGAAAATGAAGCTAGAGATGTCCAGCTCGCATTAGGTGAAGTAACAGGTCAGAGGTGAAAAGTTCCAGGGTGGTCAGAGGAAGTGATGCCACTGGGTCCATTTGTCGGCAGGAACGTTTATGGAGACGTGACTTCCAGACCTTGAGGGTAGCGGTAACTGTAAAAAGATGTGATGGTGGAGGGTGGAACCCCAAGTGGTCCTTGCAGGTCACCGAGGCCTAGCTCAGCTTGCTCTATTTGCATCCATTGTTTATCCCTGGAGGGTAACCACCAATATCTCAGCTGGTCGTGTACCACTACTTGTGGTAGTGAAGTATATTAGGAGCTCCCATTATAGAAAATTGGTTTCTTAGTTTTTTCTTTCAACAGTGGAGTTATTGGAGCCCACTATCTCACAAAAAAGACAGATGGTGCAATCAGACACTGATGGACTTTGAAGTTAATTTTGTGTCTCTCTGGAAGCTTTCCATGGCTCTTTGTCTATATGTCTATTCGCACTATACTTCTATTCAAACTGGGGTAGATTTCCCTCTTGTGGCCACGTCCAGGGAGGTTTGCTACAATACTGAGGACCTTACTGTTCCTAATAATATTTGCAACTTTAGTCACAGGAGCATCAACCTGCTTGTAGATGGTCTTTACCATTGGCATTCTGGTCTATCATTTTCTTTCTGATCCATTTAGACGATTTTCTCCCTTGCTTTCTCTGATCCATGTTCAATATGGTGCATGCAGTGATACCAAGCAGGGAGTGACTGCTTTTCTCCATTAACAGTAAATAGGTTGGCTGACTGATAACAAGGCTGAAGAAGTGTGTGATAGTAATTATTTATAATCTTTCTGGGCGTACCAACAAACCTGTCCAGTCTACTTTTAGAACATGTTTATAGAATAAGCAGCAGTTTATATCTTTTGACATTTTCTTTGCTTTACTCTAACATACAAAAGGCATGTAGGTATACATAAGAAATATGTCCTTATAATGTTATCACTTTTTTTAGAAGGAACAAAGCATTTATTTCCATGAACTGTGAGGGTACCAACAAGTTTGTCCACATCTGTATGTGTAGGAAGACATTGAAGATTTTTGAGAAAAGGTTTTGTAGCACTTTGTAGCACCAGTATGGCTGCACTGTGAAGTTCTTAAAGCGCACCTTTACCAATATCTTTAAAATAACAACAAACACACCTTTAAAAATGTTTAGTAATGACAATCTACAAACACATACTTCTAGATAATTGCCGGCTTTGAATTATTTACATACTTTATTTCTCTTTTATTTCCCGGTCTGCTGACAGTGGCCATGTTTACTAAAGGCAGATTAATCCTATTACTTCCTGGATTACTGGCATGTGACTAGACCATGTGACCATGCACATCATCTCTGGGGAGTAAAATTCCTTTCCCTGAGATCTCATGAGATTACAGATGAGATTTCCCAGCAATGTTCTTCTGATGACAAGGCGATCCCAGTGTGCATTGCATTGGCAAACTGAAATCATTTGCACTTTCAAAGCAGGAAGTGAATGCTCTGCAAGTGTAAGTATTTCTAAATCACAACATTTTACACCTGACATGTCTATGTTATTATTAATCATCATACATAGAGGGATGCATTGGTACAATTTGATTTTTGAGTCCGCTTTAAGCCCGTGACACACTGCACATGAAGCAGCGCAGAGCGGCAGCACATGGACCTTCGTGTGCAGTGTGTTTTGTAATTATTACCTCGGCGTGTCAGCGTGCAAGAGCTCGCATAGCTGAGCGTGCCGAGATGAAAAATGTCATCTTCAGCCAATCTACTCGTCAGGATGCAGAGTTATTACGCAGAAGATGCAATCTTTCATCTGGCTGCGCTGCTCTCACACACTATGCAAATGTCCGCGACTCATAGCTTTGCTCCGCGCCGCTTTGCATGCAGTGTGGAGACATCCCTGGTTTCTTTCCTCTGCGCTGGGCGCTGCTCTGTGTCCCAGCAGGGAGGAGAGAAAGTGACAGCTGGCCGAGCGCTGTGAGCAGCCGGTGTCTCTCCACCCACACCGCTCGGCCGCCTATCACAGTGCGGCAGAGCGGTGTGGGGGCAGAGACAGCGCTGTCACAGGAGGCTAGGCTCTCCTCCCGCACCGCTCGCTCAGCCTCCTATCACAGTGCGTGACAGAGAGGAGAGCAGGACACAAACACTCAGCGATCAGTTTTTAAATTTCACTTTGCTGCAAGGAAAATTCATTCGTATATATCATTTAACTCATCCCAAATTAATGAAAATGTCAGATTTCTCCGAATCCCAAAACAAATTGACATTCGGAACCGAATCCCAAAAAAACTAAGGGGGTTGGCTATTCACTTAGCTGCAGAAGTCAGCCGAGTGGATAACCCAGCCGAAGTGAAGTGAGCAGAACGACATACGGGTATTTACTTCAGCCTTGTACGGCTGATTTCAGACGTACATCAGCTAAAATCAGCTGTACATCGGCTGCCTTCGGTCAGCCGAACATGCAGAAGTGCAGAAGGAGTTCAACTCAGCCGATCCAACATCTAGGTCGGCTGAGCCGAAGCTCCGGCAGCTCACTTGCTGCCATTCTCCCCTATTCTCGTAGGGTCCAAACGGCAGTAAGTGAATAGCCGAATGCCGCCGAGCTTTGCCGACATGGTTATTCATCCAGAGCTATTCTTCAACCTATAGAGTTCTCTATAGGTTGAACTCGATGGACTTGTGTCTTTTTTCAACCTGACTAACTGTAACAAAGCAGAATGCCAGAACTTCTGGTGTTCTCCCACCAGCTGGATAAACCATACTGCCCAGAACAGCAAAGTTTATTTCTGATTTTCCTTCCTTTTTATTTCATAGCAAGTAGCCAAATGCCTTAAAAAAAAATCATTTTGACCTCTGTATAGAGAGGTAGCTAGGCTTGGTGCAAACCCATTTTGCCTGAGTTCACCCAAGCCTGCCCAGAACTCTGCCACTCCCTGCTCCCAACTCAACCTGTGTCAGCAGTTGCAGGGCACTCCCCGCCCCTTTGTGACGTATATCTGTGGGTCAGGGAATCACCACCCCGCAACTGATTGGGCCAGTGGGGGGGGATGTTGGTTCATTTTGGCCAGGCTTTGGCGAACTTAGGTGAACTGCATTCACACCAAGCCCTACCTGATCACTACCTCTGTACATATTTTTATGCCCTGCCCACCTTGGGATATTAACTTATAAAAATAAGTGTCCTTCTGTGTACTAAGCTAAGAATTTATACTCCTAGAGAGATTGTTGCATTATATTACTAGTCCCCGCATGCTTGGTGGTAAATTCACTGTAAGGCTACATTCATACTATGCGATTTTGGATTCCTGTGACAGAAACGTACGAATTCCTGCATCAAGGAATCCAAAAACTCCTGTTAAGATGCGTTCTCTGACATTTAAGTTGGAATAGATCACTGTCCTGGATGCACCAATCCTGCGTCCAGGGACAGTAATCTATTCCAAACTGCATGTAATGTTATCACATACAATTACATGTGGATTGCAGCTTATATATGCGGCCGCTGTCACCCAGTCATTTACTTGAATGGGTGATAGTGGCTGCATCTGAAAGGGAGATTTAGGATTCACATAGTGTGAAATCGGCTTTAAACTGCATGAAATTGCATTGTGTGGTCATAGATAAGCATGAACATAGAGACTAGCATTGCACTACAGCACCATCTACAGCTCAAAACACAAATTGCAATCAGTAATACAATCAGTATATGCTGTTGAATTTACAACACCCCTTCTCAACAGCATGTGTTGCTATATGACGTTTGGCTTCTCTTGAAGGAAACTGTGACGATCCTTTGGCAATGGCTTGGTGAGTGCATCAGCAGTAATTTCTTCTGATGAGTCATTTATTTATTACAGCCATTTCTACAGCGCCGACAATATACGCAGCACTTTACATAGTTACACATTCACATCAATCCCTACCCTCAAGGAGCTTACAATCTAAGGTCCATTAAAAGCTTGCAAATCCATATTGCTTTTGACATGTGTATGCTGCTGCTATGTATTCAGCTTCAGTTGAGGAAAGTACAACAGTTGCTTGCTCTCGGCTAAACCAAGTTATGATTCCGTCCCCATATTGGAAGCAGGGCCTGTGCTAGGATTCCTGCCTACACAGGCAAGGTGAATTTTTGCGCCCCCTCCTCGACCCCCTGTAAAAACAGGGCATTTTGACAAGTACTTGTACTTGTCAAAATGCCCCGATGTTTGCGCTATGGTTTTTTTTTTTCACTTACCTTCGGCGCAGGAGAGCAGCGGCGAGTCAGCGCTGTTCCGGTGGGAGGAGCTCCAGGTGGGGTCCTAATTTAGCTGGCCGGCGACTGCCTGAGGTGCCGCGCGTGTCGGGATCCTCTGGTAGTCGCCGGCCAGCTAAATTAGGACCCCACCTAGAGCTCCTCCCACTGGACCAGCCCTGACTCGCTGCTGCTCTCCCGCACCAAAGGTAAGTGAAAAAAAAAAACCATAGCGCAAACATAGGGGCATTTTGACAAGTACTTGTCAAAATGCCCTGTTTTTTCCACCCTCGCCCTGCAGCGCCCTCAGGCGGCCGCCTGACTTGCCTTGCGGTAGCGCCGGGCCTGATTGGAAGATGTAACCACTTGAGGATTTGCGGTCTGTGCAGTCTCCGGCCCAATCAGCATTGACATAGCCAACTAGTTTTGGATTTGACACTGCTGGCAGTTGTAGCTTCATCCGAATTGTTCCTTTTAAGTATTGTATTACCCTCTCCTGCACTCCAGTCACGCTGACAGGGTGCTGCGTCTTGTCAAGCGAGTATGCCCACTGCTGCTGCTATGTCTGGTCTTGTGACAGTGGCAATGTATACTAGTTTTCTGATTGCTCTGTGGTGCGTGTCATTGTTGGGTATCAAGTTTTCTGATTCATTGCTCTTTCGGTAGCCTGGTTCCATAGGTGTTTTTACTTTCTTTGCTGTTTGCATGTGGAATTGTTTAAATAGTAACTAGTGCTCACTGTATGCAGCTTCTGACAGCGTGGGAGACGGGAGGCTGCGCTCGTCGGTGGATCCAGGGACCAGGTGAGTAAAAAAAAAAATTATTTTATGTTCCCGGGGACATAATTTGCCCGGGGACAGTCTCCTCAATCCGGGTATGGTCCCCGTAAATCAGGGGCGAACAGTCACCCTACACTAGCTGTTAAGCTGGCCATACACTATGTGAATTTTTGCCAGTTCTTGATGAACCCTTTTGGCCGGCCGCCCTCGATGAAGGAAGCCAGTTGGAAAATCTTCGAACAAACACATTCGGCAGCCAATGAGCTGTCAGAGGCCGACAGGCTACTGTCATTATACAAGGCAGACAGCGGGAGATTCTTCGATCAACAGCGGAATCTGTGTTATATTCTTCATTCAGCCTGTAGGTTAAACAAAGGAAATATTAGTGTATTGTCAGCTTTACTCTGGGGTGCAAGTTTCTGCACGGACATGCATGCTGCTTGGCTCTGTACGCCCTTGTGGATGGGATCCGAATCTCTGAATTGCTGGCCCAAAACAGAAACAGCAAAGAAGTAATATACTTCTGACCATTCTCATACTTATTCTGGCTCTGTGAGCTCTGAAGTCACCGGGTCACTAGAACAGATAGCATTGTTCTACACCGGTATTCCTGTCAGGACAGGTTGACTTTGGATCTGGTCAGTCACACATTGCAGAAGAAGGCCAGAGCCCTGCACGCTGTTGTCAGGGTGTGAGAGCTCCGGGGGGTGTGTTTGTGTCTAACATGGAGGCTGGCTTCTCAGTCATTTCCTCCTCCGCCGCCATTTTGTGTCGGGGAAGCAGAGAAAGAAGAGCGCGGAGGGAGAGAACGGGGAAAACAAGAAGAGCGCGAAAGAATATAGTGTTTTATAAGAGAGTCCGTGCGGTATCGGAGCCACCGAGAGACCCTTTCCGTACCGAGAAAGACACACAGCCGCTTCCACCCCGCTGTGATTGCCGGGCACTGTGCGGAGCCGGAGCCGCTCGGGTTGCGTAGCTCCCGCTCTAGGTAAGAGACAGGCCGCGCTGAGGTGGAGGACATTCCCGGCTATGAGGGGGGATTACCGCCGCTTCAGCATAAAAATGGCGAAGCAGGACTTCTGTCAGGGAGATGACCTCGGAGCGGTAATAGTCATTGACATGCGGAGGAGAGGAGATGTGTGCTTTAGATGGAGGGAGAGGACGTTCCCCAGGAATCCCCATCGTGTAATCTTCATTACTGGGCGCCATTCACTGATATCGAACACCATTACTTTTCTTTACCTCAGTATGTTCTGTTCACAACGTTATTTACTCATAAATGTTGTTCCTGCTCTCTTCACTGCACACCTACTGAAACTTCATGTCATGTCTCTGAAGATAGAAACCTGTCAGAAGACATAGTATATGGGGGGGGTAAAACTGGATATACACTTCTTGGTTTTTTTTTCTTGTTCAGCCCTGTTCACACCTCTGTTCTGTGAATGCGTGTTGCCTGTTCCGTGAATGCGTGTTGCATTTTTGCGTGTTTGCTGTGCGTCACCCATTTATTTCAATGGTTGTTGCATGCGCAACAAACGCATGAAAGTAGCTTATGCAGCAGATTCTGCTGCAGGAGTACTGTCTTTTCACTATGCATTTGTGCACGTTTAACGTGTGTCGGTGCGTGGGGGAAAAGCGTGCATTTTCCTGGCCATGTTTTGGGATGCCATTAACAAGTAAAGGTACTGCAAGTGCATTGCGTGTTTTTGGTGCACGCTTACAGATATGCAAAGGTGTGAATGGGGATTGAGGGCTGTGTCCCCCATTCACGCTTAACAGCACAAATAGGGGAATCATTCCCCTGTTGTATTCTGACAGTGGTGGGTGCGTTGCTGTCAGAATACATAAGCAGCTGATTGGCAGCAGTTCAGACCGGCTCTGTAGACAAAAGCCGATTAAAAATAGGGGGCTCCCGAGGGGGACGGGGGGGCACTCACGCTGCTCCAAATTTAGGCTATGTTTGGTCAGATTAAGCAACACTTTCTTGGGGGGTTGGATGTAGTCGGAAGCCTTGTGCCAGGTTCATAAAAACCTGGCAACATTTTCATTGTTACAAGCGACATAGGCAACCATTTCAAGTAGCTCTTATTTGTGATACTCTTACAGCATGGTGCTTGTTGCGATAAATACCGCAACAAGAACTCTTCTATACCTGGGTTGGATAGGGAGGCACCAATACGTTTTTTTTTTCAGTATCAGGTACCGATATTTATCTTTTTGGTACAAAAAATGTCTTGAACCACGACTAGTAGATTGTCATAAGGGAGAAGTAGACTGCGCCCCCCACACTTTAGTCCTTGGACAAGTAGTGTTTTTTTAAACTTCCACATCCCTGTAAGGGTGAGCTGCTGTGCGCTGCAGAATTCAGATTATCTGCATTTACCAGCAACTCCCTGAAACCCATCTAAAGGCAGCGCTGCAATGTGAACAGATAATTGCTCCCTTGTAGTGAACGGTGGGATCAATTGTAGAACTAAGCCAGTCACCACATAGTGTGAACAGGCAACCAAAGATAACACAATTTCACATGTGACACAATCAATTATATATTCCAACCCTGGGGATGCACTGATACCGAGCATTTGGGCAAGTACACTTCCAAATGCTCCGATACTTACCCCCGATACTGGAACCTCCGGTTAGAGAGATTTCCTCTGACTTGCAGTGCCCCAAGGGAACATGGAGCCGGCTTGATGACTTGCCCAAACAACTGGCTCAATGCTGATTGGCTCGGAAGCAGCCTTCCTGGCCAAACAGCATGGAGCTGGCTTACCGTGCAATCAAGAAGCCAGGCAGCGGGTAATGACACACGGCCCGGCTTTCTGATTGGCTAGGTAGCCTGCGCCGTGCTAGCGGAAGTACGGGTATCTGTACAGGCGAGTACCAAAATGTAAATAACTGCGTTTAGTGCTTCTCATTGGTCAGGTGACCACGCTGACCAATGAGTGCTTACTATTTGTTAGCGAAATTCCAAATCCATAGCACATGGCTACAGCCACCCAAATCACTTGTACAAAATGAGAGGCGGCTCCCCTGCTGCACGTTTAACCCAGCTTGTCCATAGCAGGGCTGAATGTAGAAAATTACAAAACGCCTTCCCGGTTCCTGGAACTTCATGTTTGGGCGTCAAGGCCATAGGAATCTTGCACCCCTGTCTGAAGTCGCCATCCATTTTCAGTCATTGGAACTAATTAAATGTCACTTTGACTTTTCAGTAAACTTTAAAAATAAAAGGTAATCATGGCGTGCATGCAGTGACCACTAGTGTGTTTTAGTGTGCGGCCAGTGTGACGTTTCTCTGGAAGTGATATTTGATCTGTTTTTATTACTCGCACGTCTTTTCCAAATGGACTTTCTGCCTTTACAACTCTGCCACTTCACAGGAGAGATGCTTGTGAAAGATCTGTCAGGATGGAGACTTGATTCCTATACACCATTTTTTTTTTGCACTACTGCAAGACATATTTCTATGACAGAGTATTGTCCCCCTCCCCGTCCACCCCCCTCTGACAGCTTGTGTCTTCTTCTTCTCCATTCCAGCAGAATTTAAAGGAGAACTATGGGGGTAAGAGTTTTTCCCCATAGTTCTCCTAAGGGTCACAGGAGGACATATACTAGCATCCTCCCGTGACCCAAAGCTCAGTACATCGCAAGCTACAGCTCGCTGTATACTGAGACCGTCGCAGCCGGGACGGATCCCGACAATGCTGTCGAGATCCACCCAGCTCCGTGATTGACAGCTGGCTCTGCCTATCTAAAGTCAGTCAGTCAGCGCTGGGGGGGAGGGGGGAATCCCTGCTGGGAGTGGCGAGAAGTGAGTGAACAACGGTATGTGTTCGCTCATTTCCCGATCTATTGAGCCGATGTGTGACAGTTTCATTGTCACACGTCGGCTCGAACTATGAGGTTGAGTAAAAATCATTCACCTCATAGTTCTCCTGTAACTCTTCTGGGTTTACTAGATGCTTGTGTTCCTTTTCTGTGCTTCCTTCCTCGACACCCTAGGTTTCTACAGGTCTAAGGTTAGCCACACATGGCTCAAATGTCCTCTAAATCAGATACAGTCACTTTTAGGGTATTCAGACAGTCGCAAGTGCCGGCTGTGTAAATACAATAGGCGACTGGGAATGCCTCCTCATCCATGCTGTTTGGCATGAATGGGGAACTGAGTGATTTCTCTGGTTTAGCACACAGGGCTGAATGACAGACGTCTAAACATGTATCACTAGCCCCAGTGGTAATCTAGGTGTCACAGGCATCTAAAAATCCCAGAAATGGTCAATGCTGAAGGCAGGTTTTTAGAAGTTGCAGCACTGAAATAGGGGAAGGTAGGAGACATGGGCTGCCGGAGAGGTGACTATACTACCTCTTCTGTTGCAGGGAGCAGATGGGTGGCCTGACAGGGTCTCCGTTTCAACCTGTGTGCTAATATTTGAGAATTGGCTTTCACATTAGTTTATTGTGCGGTTGACTAAAAGGTTTTCAGGTACAAATCAGCGTTATTGCATTACTGTGACCGTACCACTGCCTTTAACAAGAAAAGGTACAATGAGGTCTCTACAAATATGATTAGCAATTTGGTACTCCAGAGCAAAAGTCCCTTTTTGTTGAACCCCTTCGTGACTGACGACGTACAGTGTACGTCGCCAGCATCGGGGCTGTTTAAACAGACTCCCGGCGACTTTTGCCCCCGGGACTCTGTTTAAACTTGTAGAGCCGACCCCCACCCCCCGCCC
>NW_017307134.1:604814-607211 GCF_000935625.1 Nanorana parkeri | reverse complement strand
GGGGGGGGGAGTTCTGTGGAGCATACTCTGCCACACTGCAGGCCCCACACCGTGCTCGGATAAAAAAATGTGGGAGCAGTATGGTGTAAACTCGTGTCTGTTGGCGAGCAGATGGCAATATCCATTCCCTTTATAAATTGGCCCCTTATTGATTTATTGTGGTACTAAGATACCGATATGTAGAAAAGGTTTTAAATATCGTGCTATGCACCTTTTTGTAAATTCAGATTTATTAGGTTTTAGTTGAGTAAGGTGCGGTATCAAGAGAATCCGCTTTGTGTTGTATTCCAACAATGGATTACGGTGTGTGAGTTCCTTGGTGCAGCTTCCTGAGGAACTCTGAACGTTGAATTAAGACACATTGGGTGGAATTTACCAAAACTGGAGCAAATAGAATCTGAAGCAGTTGTCAATGGCAACCAATCAGCATCTTTCTTCAGTAAGCTCCGATAAGATTTGAAAATGAGACAGAGAAGTTGATTGGTTCTATTTTAATGTGCCCCATTGGAGACTTTTCTTCACTTCCAGCTTTGTGGAAACCATTCCCTCCAAAGTGATTTGAATGGTTGTTGCTGTGATCGGTGTTCCCATCGGAGAAGTTTAACACTCTTCCTGTTCTGGCAACAACTCTAAATTTGGAATTTTCTTTTACTTTCAGTCTTAGTGACAATGGTCATCATGTCAAAAAGAGAACCATGGCCTTGCATTAAATGAGAACTATGGGGTCAGTGTTTTTCCCCATAGTTATCCTTAGTGTAATGGGAGGACACAAACTAGCGTCCTCCCGTTACCCTAAGCTCAGTATACCGCGAGCTACAGCGCGCGGTATACTGAGACGCCGGAGCGGATCCCGACATCGACGTCAAGATCCGCCCAGCTGCATGAGTGACAGCTGGCTCTGCCTTTCTAGAGGCAGAGCCAGCTGTACCCTCCCCCGTCCGTTCCGCCAGTCAGCGCTGGCAGATCGGAGAGGGGAATCCAGCCCCTCCCCCTGCATCACTTGGCAACTCAAATTGTTACTTGTTTAGGCTGTCGTACAGGAGTCTTTAGTTGTACTTTAAATCCCCAAAGCCGGAGCAGTGACCGCTTCCACATTCTATCCAAACAAAAAAAAATATTGTTGGCTTTAGTCATTTAAAAAAGGGTGTTACTAATTGTAACAAAGTCATTAAAAATAATGGCTGTATGTTCTGCTTTACTTTTACTCAGTTTTGTGAATGAAAGAAGTTCATATGTGTAGTTCATGCTCTAATTGTGGGGTTTCCCCAAATGATCCTGATTTGTGAGTTTCTTTAATGCTACATTGTGCAGCTGAAAATTTCCCACTTGCTGCAAATCAGTCAGTAAATGTATTTCCCGGCAAGTAGAAATTCTGTTATCAGGTGCACGGTTTGTGTGTGTGTGCAGGAGACTAATATTCAACTTAGACGAGGTGGACAAATGATATGGAATTCAGGAACCAGTTTGTCCAATCCAGGAGCCAGCCTCCATTGACGACAACTAGAGAAAACCTCAAACGTTAGGCATCAGGAGCATTGGGTCCCTGGCCACTGGGATATGTTCAGCCCTGTTGTAAATTATTATATTTTGCTGACTTGCATATGTTGTACACCTGTAATTAAAGTATTCTGCAAATAGCTTTTATACAGCTAGATGTACAGCTAGAGTCTTGGGTCAATCTACAATACTATCAGTGGTGCTTACAGGGGTGTGGAAATTTAACAAAAAAACTACTTGACCAAGGGCTAAAGCGGGGGCCAAATCTACTTGTCCTTCATGACAATCTACTTGTCCCAATACAAAAAATAGTTTTAATCAACACCAAGGATGCATCAATACCGTTTTTTTGGTATCGAGTATGCGTACCGATTTTTTGCTTCCGGATCTCACCGACACTGAATACTAATACTGGTGCTTCCGCTGGCATGGAGCAGGCTTCCCTGGTTATCAGGAAGCCGGCAGTGGGTAATGACATCCCGCCCAGTCGACTCCATGTTGTTTGGCCTGCTCGATTGTGATTGGCCGGGAGACCTGCTTCCCGGTCAATCAGGAAGCCGGGTGGCGAATAATGACCTGAGTGACCGGGAAACTGGCTTCCTTTTAATATGACAGAAGATCATATAAAGCCTGAGAAAAGATAATTTGAGGGTCAATTTTCTGGGATTGCATAGTAACGTGCTTTGTTTCTTTTGAATGTATTAGACCAGCCTCAGATTCGTTTTTATCTCCTAGTAGTGTCAGTTCCTCAACCATAGTTGGTTTGTAATCATCTTTTTAAACATACACACACTTATGAGTCCCTTAGAACTGAAAAGTGTGTGTGTGTGTGTGTGTATATGTATTTATGAAAATAATCATTAGTTGCAATCCTAAAAAACATTCCTAGTTTGAGAACTT
>NW_017307134.1:543394-604760 GCF_000935625.1 Nanorana parkeri | reverse complement strand
GTGCTCCTCCATTATTGTTGAGGTTCATCAATCTTTCAGTGGGGCTACCTATCCTGCTCTGAAACACCAGCTTCCTTCCTGATGCATTTTCTTGTTGTTAGCGATTCCATGTTTGCTCTCCCTTTTTCGGCTAGCCTTGTTCAGGCATTGATTCTTTTGAATAGTCTTCTAGGGAAACTTTCACTTCATTGGATTTCTTCGTGCTGTGGCTGACCCCTTAGGTGTCCCAAATGTACCTTTACAAAAATCTTTTTGTACCATATGCACCAGAATCTTCTAGAAATCCATTGTTCACAAAACTGTGGCAAGATGAATGGTTGGAGGTGGCAGTATACAGGGGCTGGCTTTGCTTTGTTTGCCAGTGTGCAAGCCTTCTGAAGGCAGCAGTATAGGGCTAGGTTCACACCTGGGCAATCCGTGACCGCGCGGCAATTGTGCACAAAAGCGCGCGCATTGCCAGACGATTATGGTCATCGGCCAACGTGCCGTCAGTGCCATTACTTTTTAATGTCGCACTAGGCGCATTGCGCTGTTTCCCGCCACAATTCCACCCATGCGATTTGAACATGATTGCGGCTATAAAAAAAAGCCATGTCACACAAAAAAGGTACTTTTTTTTTTTTTTGTGATTGCCGTACGAATATAACCCCATTGAAATCAATGGGGCTGCGTGGTCCCAGGAAGCACGTCCTGGTATCGATTGGGGTCTGAACCTAGCCTTACATGTATGCCCAAGAATCACTACATGGACTAGACTACAATGAAAAAAAATGTTGCTGCAAGTACAAAAAATGGCAATGTTTCCTTGGTGACCCTAAAAGAGTTAAATCTTAAAAACGCATTCAAGTACCTTTTAACTATTAACCAAAATCTAACTCCTAACTTTTGAGTTTTTCCCTAGTCTAGTAGCTGGAATAGTATCTGTTCTTTTGCTTGTACTAAGTACTGTACTTGGTATCTGTGCATTTCTAATTAAGACATTAAAAAGCCTACCACCTTTAAAACTGAGCTCCAACATTTTTTTTCCCGCCAAAAAAAAATGAAGGCATTGATAAATACTTTATTTTTATTTTGTTGCTTTTGTACATTATCACATGTCACCATACTTCATCTTTTCTTCTTCCCTGGGATACTGACCTATTTCCAAGTGTAGAACAGCCATTTCCTGGGGAAGCCAAGGCATAGACTCCCCACTGTAGCCCTTTAGATTATAGAGGTGACTTCCACACACTCCCGACACTGATGCTGGGGGGGATTTTTTTTTAGATCACATTTTGCATTCTTTCCCACCCAGTCATACCGATCAGCCCTAGATCAATGAGACCTCAGTTTCCAGGCATTACAAAACCAGCAGGAAGTTCCTCAGTGTGGTCTGAAGTTGGAACAGCGGCTGCGAAGAGGAGTGATGTCACAGATCCTGCAAATTAACTGTATTTGACAATATGAGGCATTAGTCACAAAACTGACAGTGCTGTTGTGATTTTCTAACAGACAACATGTATTGTGGTAGGGAGGAAATTCTGGACTTGAGCTTTAAATACATGATAAGGCCCCCATGCACACTAAGCGGATTGCCATGTGATATCGCCGGCAAATGATTTTCAATGGAGCTGTCTTAATGTACAGCTCCATGTTGCGGTCGCAAATCGCGCCTGCAGGACCCTTTTTTCTGATCACATTAGCGCTCCATTCACACTAAGCGACATACCTTTTGGAGCGGATCCGCGCGGCCGGGATAGCGTGACTTTCGGGGCGACGGTAGCGCGACCTATTAAAAAAATTGGGCGACATCCGACAAAAAAGGGTTCTGCAGGCGACATGGAGCTGTACATTAAGACAGCTCCATTGAAAATCATTGGCCGGCAAGTTCTCGCGATATCGCGCGGCAAAAAATGTGCGATATCGCGGTGGAAATCGTGCGGCAATCAGCTTAGTGTTAATGGGGCCTTAAAGTGATGGTGGTAGGTGGCCTTCATACGTTCAGCTGTTCTTGTGATTAAAATTTCTGTGCTTGGCCGGCATTAGAATATTCTTCATTGTTTCTTCCTATTTTCAGTGGTCTGAAATCTCACTCTCTCACTCTCACCCAGTACATCTTCTGGCCCTGTGTGGTATGCAGTTTATTATACAAGGGAGAGTTCTTGTAGTTGTAGTGGCATTACTTTTTTAAGCACTTTGCTGTGAATCTGTGCTCTTTGCATTAATAAGTACTAGCAAGGTGTACCTAATAAAGTGGCTGGTGAGTGTATCTACTTTCTTCAGTATACATAGTGACAGATAATTTACAGTGTGGGGTTTTCTGGTAATACCATTTCAGTGAACTAAAAAAAACTAAGGGGGGGAATTTATCAAAAATGGAGCAGTTGCCCAGGGCAACCAATCACCAACTCTCTTCAGTTTGTTCCGTTAAGGTTTGAAAATGAAAGGGAGATTGGTTTTCATGTACAGCTACTCCATATTTGACAATTCCCCTCTAAATATCTCATGAAATTGAATTGCTGCCTTCATTTTATATTGCAAGCAGGAAGCATTTGTGATTTATATGTAATCCTAATGGTTGTGTAATTTGGAAATGTCAGCATTTTGATAGTACTAGCTGATCATACCTTTTTAATTCGTTGCATGGTTTGTGTTCCATCTATCCAGGTTATCTAATTAGAAGGTATCTGTTTAAATGGCAGTTTTTAATTACGTGGTGCAGCTGTCATGCCAACGGACAGGGCACAAAGGACTGAATCATTTCAGATAAACAACCTTCTCCCTTGACAGCCTTTCTATTTTTGTCTTGTAGTGTAGTATACAGTATAGATAATGAAAGTTCTGATATTCCTGAAGCTTGGACTAAGTCTTATTGTAACATCTGATCTGTCAAACACATTATCAGGCTCATTGTAGATCCCTTAAAGGAGAACTATGGGGTCAGTGTTTTTCCCCATAGTTCTCCTTAGGGTAACGGGAGGACACAAACTAGCGTCCTCCCGTTACCCTAAGCTCAGTATACCGCGAGCTACAGCTCGCGGTATACTGAGACGCCGGAGCGGATCACGACTTAGATGACGGGATCCGCCAAGCTGTGTGAGTGACAGCTGGCTCTGCCTATCTAGAGGCAGAGCCAGCTGTACCCTCCCCCGTCCGTTCCGCCAGTCAGCGCTGGCAGATCGGAGAGGGGAATCCAGCCCCTCCCCCTGTCACGGCAGAGAGCCGTGACAGGATCGAGAGGCGAGCGAACCCGGTATGTGTTCGCTCACCTCCCGATCTACTGAGCCGACCTGTGACAGTCTCATTGTCACAGGTCGGCTAGAACTATGAGGTGAGTGAAAAGCACTCATCTCATACTTCTCCTTTAATACCCGATATGCACATGAGCTCCACGGTGCATAGTGGACAGTTTTCCCACGTCTCTAAGAACAATTATCCAAAACATACACGATGAGAAGCATAGCTTAAGAACTTCTACCATATTTAATGGAATAGGTTTTGGGAAAACTAATCTTCATATGTATATATGGTATGCATTTTTGAAAACTTTATTGCAGATATGCACCTTCTGCTGTTAATGAGAGGCCATTCCAGTGCACTACATGTTCATCTAAATGAGTGTCCAATTGTCTCGGGTTGTAACAATCAACCAGTTTACTGCCCATCAGACTTGAGGGGGAACAGACTGTGGCCAGTTGGAGTAGAAAATCCCCGTGTGACAGTGGTCAGTGGGAGTAAACGGTGCCCCAGGCTTGTCTGTGGGGGTAAAAAATGAGACATTGAGAGGAGAAATCGTGCTCCATCATTGCTGGTCATGGGAGAAATCGAGCTGGTTAACCCCCCTGGCTTCTAACTCCCAACAGCCTTTTAAGAGAATCCTTATGCCACAAGTCGAAAGTGGCCTTTCTGATGACATGATTAATGTGATTGGCTGTGTGGCAGCTCGGTCACTGTGCTGGGAGCACACAATTGAACACTTCCACAGGACAATAGAGGCATATTCTCAAAGGTTAGGTGCTAAGGCCCACCAGCCGTTACACCAGCAAGAACCGGTAAAAAGACCACATCTGTCCTTCAGACAGTCTGTCAGAATACACTAGTTGGCAAAGGAGATTCTATCCGTGCCCTTTAGTGTGACTGGAAATATCTAGTTGTATGGCCAGTTTTAGTGCAGTAAACCCAGGGAGGTATGGTGAATGCCATATTTCAGGCAATTTGGCATGTTAACTCGAGGTCTCTGCAGACTTCAGGAGGTGGCTGTAGGTGTAAAAAAAGGTTATGGCAATTGTTAAAACAATAATTGATGTTTACCACTGAAACTTAAGCAGTCTATCAATACTCGGATCCATAATGCAGGGCTGTGCTGGATGGCAGTATGGTGGTACAGATAGGGTGGAGCTGAGACAGGAAGGCTGAGAGTACAGCACTCCTGTCTCAATGATCACAGATCAGAGTACGGACGTTCTGCTCCCCGATCTCCATCCTGAAGTAATTTGCTGTGGCCTCATGTCCCCCAGGAGAGTGGGGGACCCTGAAAACTGTGGAGAGGATGGACAAGCAGGCTGCTTACAAGTGATCTAGGCGGCTGTGCAGTCGCCCAGATCGCTTGTACAAAATGGCTCCCTTGCTCTACAGTTAGGGCCAGTGCACACCACAAACAGTGCGTTCCAGAGCAGTCATCCATCTGGAACACACTATCGAAACCTGGCTGGCTCCCTGGAAGCCGAATTCAACACCCCTGTGTTCATTGGTAAAAACCAAAGCATTAATGAGATCTATATCATTATAGCCAATAAGATGTTTACATCTATGCAAGTTTACCCAATGTGTTTTTGTTTTGTTTTTAAATTGCGTCTTTAATAAAAATGATTGTTGTATAGAACTGTAAGGAAAACCCAGAATACTTTCATGTAATACAGGAGGCACACTCACTCCCTGCATTGATTACATGTAAAAGATTGCATTCTAAAACATAAGGGTCAACTGGTCTTAGAAAATGTGTGTGTTTTTTGCGTACTTTATCGCAGTCACATAAGTAATAGATGGTGACCATTGAAATAAGACATGACAGTAGTGTCTGTCTTTTTTAATATATATCAGATAGGTAGAGTTGGCTTTTTAAATAGGAATTTTCTCTATATCTTGAGAGTTGAATTATTTATTTAGCCATAACCTGCTAGGTTTCATAATGCTTTAGTTTTTCCAGTAGTCATGGTGGTCTGCTGACTGGGACTTCCTTTCCCAGAAGGTGAAGTCTGAATTGATTCACTAGCTTGATTATGCTATATTAACATCTGATTTCATGGTCCACTAATCTAAAATATCTTTGTTTTCAGGTCACAATGACCAACGAAGAACCCCTCCCTAAAAAGGTCAGTTAAGTGTGTGTTTTGCGTGTGTATTTTTAATCCTGTTTTGTCACTTTATATCTTGAGAGTTGAATTATTTATTTAGCCATAACCTGCTAGGTTTCATAATGCTTTAGTTTTTCCAGTAGTCATGGTGGTCTGCTGACTGGGACTTCCTTTCCCAGAAGGTGAAGTCTGAATTGATTCACTAGCTTGATTATGCTATATTAACATCTGATTTCATGGTCCACTAATCTAAAATATCTTTGTTTTCAGGTCACAATGACCAACGAAGAACCCCTCCCTAAAAAGGTCAGTTAAGTGTGTGTTTTGCGTGTGTATTTTTAATCCTGTTTTGTCACTTCTATTTTCTTTTTTTTTTTTTTTTTTTTTTTTTTTTTTTTTTTATTTTATTCCCCCAATTGAGTTATATTTCATGTTTGTCTTTTCTTATCAGGTTCGCCTTGCTGAAGCAGACTTCAAAGTCTTACCAAGGGAAGAGTTACTTCTCAGGTAAAGAATGAACTTTGACACTTTAATAAGACTGAAGCAAAGTAGATTTTATGAAATGAACTGTTCTTATACTGCCGAGGTGCCCTGTAGATGTAGTAGATTTAGCAAAAAAAGTAATGTTAGGCAATGTACTGATTTTGTTATCTCTGTTAGTGAGGGGATGTGGATTTTCAAGTTAGAATTTGGGTTTGAGTGCCGTGGGTTCAGGGCCTTCTGGGTTGCTTTGAAAGATAGAAGAACATAAAAGCCAACCCCATGAGGTACCTGCACATACCTCGAGTAAAAAACCTGATAGACATTAGGGGTGTTCATCCTTAGACTGTTGAAAGTGTTTTTTAAAAGTAGGGAGCAGACTGCAGGACATACATACCCCAAAACAGCTAAAAACTATGGCTGTGTTTTGGCCAAGAAGGAAGCTAACCGTGCTCACAGTTTAGATTGTAAAAAGTTTGTCTGCAAGTGCAAGGTCTTCTGAGCCAGAAGGTGTTTGATTTTTTTTTTATTATTATTATACCCTGACTAAAGAAAACCAAGTACAGTGTGTACTGGAGAGAATGTCAGGTAATGGGACTGCAGGCATGTCTACAGGATAAAATAGTTGCTACGTTTTTACAGAATTTTGAATCCCAATAATCGTGTGCTGGTTATAGTGACATTATTTGAAAGCAATTAAAATGTTTTTCTTTTCCTCCAAATCCTAGGTGGAAGCAATATGAATCTTACGTCCAAGCTCTGGAGAACAAATATACTGACCTGAATTGTAAGTCTGGTATCATGTAAAACCTCTCTAGAAAAGTATTTGTAGTTGCTGTGAGAGAAGCCCAATGAGCGGATATAAAGTGGATCTTTACTTAAAATTGAAAGAGGAACTGAACTAAATGCTGTGCTCAAAAAGACAAAAGACTAGTCAGCAATATTGCCTGCAGTCTCTCTGCAGCTTATCTTTTCTGATTACTGGGCAGGGCCTTTGCTTCATTTTACAGCCCCAGAAAATTCCGTGAGCAGCACAGTAGTAACATCACTAAATCTCATAAGCAGTAAGGCAGCAGTGCCTTAATCGCACGCTGCAGATATACAACTGAGGCTTAGGCACCAGAGTGTTTATGTAAACTCGCGTACCAGGAAGTGCACTGCTATATTCCAGGAAGAATTCTGGATAAAAGATACGTTTTGGTTATGGTCCTGCGCAGACACAATTAACATTTCAAAATGTTCCCTTTTATCATAGCATGTCTTAAATCTTGAGTTCAGTTCCACTTTAAATCTTGGCTGATTCGTTAACACAGCTTCACTGACGAAGCAAAACAGTAAACAATGTGCTTTTAATATACAAGTCCTAAATAGAGACAGTAGACACATGGGACAGTGCCTAGCCATACTCCTTTCTTGTAGACCTACATGAGTTTTCATATGTGTACCCACTCCACTCTGGTTTCTGATTACATTGATTGGTTCACCTAGGAGGGACGTGTCTAGGAACAAGAAGAACTCTTCCACAGCGACACACTGCAATTGGATGTTTTTTTTGCAGCAGTCAACATTGCTAAAATCTGGTTTTTCTGAACACATTCACAGTGATCTGTCCATATAGAAAGACTTAGGACTGAAATGTGATTATTCTGTTTCTCTCACGAACTTCATTACGATGCAGTGCACAAGCCAGGGTTGTAATTTTTTATTAGGACAGGCAAATCTACTTTACAAATTGTGATGAACAAACCCTACCTAACATCAGAAAGAATCGAGTAGAAATTTTAACCTGCAAGAAACCCTAACCCAAGTAAAAGCAATTAAAACTGCAAAAAGCATTTTTTTTAATGTAACACATATAAAAAAGATGATATTCCAGTTTGGCTGCGAAGTGGAAATACACTTTAAGGCAACTTTATAGCACAGATAATGGTTTGCCCCGAACCAGACTAGTCCCACAAAACGTAATCTGCAATTTCTTTGAGCTTGTTTCGCTTGCACTATTTTATTTTTCTTTACTTAAATCTGAACTTTAACCTTGTTAGAAAACATTGGAAAGCATTTGATTGGCTCCAAGAATTGTGGTCAAATTTGCATTTTAGAAGAGCAGGCATTTTATTTGGACATATTGATGAGCTCAGCTCTTGCAGTGTGCTGACCCATGCATTTTGTCTGCTAACAAATTGGCAGCAAGAAGTGTCTTATTTTATCCAGGACAAAAAACTACATTTCCAGCACTCTCGCAAGCCTGCAAAAAACGAACACAGTCTGACTACTAAGGTTACAAACAGAGGTTTTAGTTGCACAACATGTGGAATCCGCACTGCCAAGTCAAGGCCCCTCTGTAGGCCCCATTCACACTGCGCGATTCTCTAATTGCGCAATTTGCATTTTGCACGCTATCGCGCAAATGCTTGCATTGAGGAAGCTAGAATCGCGGCACAATCCGGTCCAAAAAGGGTCCTGCTGTAGCGACGCAGGACCCTTTGCCCCATTGCTAAGCATTGGAGAGCGATATCGCGCGGTAAATAGCCGCGATATCGCGGGAATTACCGCACGATAAATCGCTCAGTGTGAACGGGGGGGCCGTATAGTGGAGAGTGTGTATATAGAGAGATTGTGTGTGTGTGTTTCGCTCCATAAGATGCACTTTTTTCGGCCACCGGGCGAGTAGTTTTTTGTACATTTAGCCCTGCTCTTGACAAGCAGAGCTACATGTATAATGTGGAGCCGCCGCTCGTTTTCATACAGGTGATCTGATTAGATTACTTGTATGAAAGGAGCAGCGGCGATCCTGTCCGCCCTCCCCCGGCCCTTGTTTTCGGGGTCCCACTGCTCCTCTGGGGGACCCATGACCACTGCATAGGAGCTCACCATAGAGCTCGTAGAGCAGACGACGAACGTCCGTTCTTTGTCTGCTCTGTGTGATCACTGGGACCATGGCGCTGTAATTACAGCGCCACCTGTCTCAGCTGTCAGGAACTACACAGTACACAGACTGTCTGGAACTACGCAAACTGCGACTTATGTGCCTTATGGAGCGCAAAATACGGTATGTATGTATTTATATATTTTTTATGTTTTCGGTGATTTTTCCTTAATATAGTAAAAAAAATAAAAACCCCAGTGGTGAATAAATACCACCAAAAGAAAGCTCTATCTGTCCCCAAAAAAGGGTATAAAATTCATTTCAGTACAGCGCTGCATGACGGAATAAATGTCAAAGTACCGCAGCGCTGAATACTGAAAAATGGCCTGGATGGGAAGGGGGTTTAACACCGCGGATGTCAACTGGTTAAAAGGCACAGGGACACACAAGGAGCTTAGCACATCACAATGGCAGCTGAAGTACTGTGTAAAGCCCTTCCATGTGCACCTTTTAACGCTAGTTATGAATTGATGAGTGCGTTTGCCGTTTTGTTTCATTTGGGATATTGTTTTTATTTTTAACAGTTAGCCTGCGTGCATTTCATATGTACATGTCTGCAGAACAGAAATTTTAACATGAGATGAGTCTGTTCCTTATAGCTGTATGATTCTGTGCCTTAGATTATAGGAACCATCAATGATGGGTTCAGTACTGAGCTTCAGCCTTGTGATCACTTCAGAAACATACATTGCTAAAAGTCATCCCACTGCCTACATTTCGCTAAACCTTCCCCATCCCTTGCACTGGAGAGGGGGGACCCACTGGAAGGGTAAATCTTCATTGATATTTATATATGTTTCCCTAGCAACAAAGTTTAGCTCTTAAGGAAATGTTTGGTCCCTTTTTTTTTTTTTCCCTTCAATATTTTTTAGATAGGAATGTTGGTTCATTCAGATGGATAGGCTTGATGTAGATAATCTTACCAATGTATATTCATGTTTCAAAAAGATTTTTCATGTTTTGTAATATTTTTGTCAAACAGTATTAGCTCATAATATTCAGGCTCTGTTTCTTGCTTTGGGTTGCTACACATTGGTAAAGCTTTACTACTTTTCACAATAACATACAAGCTGTTTACCAGCCAGTAGCCAACCTTCCCCTTTTCATGTATTTGATATTTTATCTCAACATGGACTATCTATATATTTCTATGTTTTTTTGTAAAACTGCAAAAGTATGCAAGACCAAGCTGGTAAAAATACAATAGTTGTTTCAAAACTTTAAGGTATACACTGCAATAATCCATATATGTGCTCTCTGTAAACACACTGTGCCTGGAGTTCAGCTTTGAAGCAAAAGTAAATATAAAACAAAATGGTCATATATCCAAAAATGATTACTTTTCTAAATGCAACTAATGTATGTGCCTAAAACTGCCTGGTTCGAACCTGGGCGTTTTACAGCGTCCTACACGCTGTAAAACGCTCAACATGTGAAAACCAATGATTGCCTATGGGCATGGTTCCCACCTGGGCCTTTTACAGTGCGTAGGAACGTGCTGCAAAACGCCCTACGCCCAAAGAAGTACAGGAGCTTCTTTTGGGGCGTTTTGCCGTGCGTTTCCATTGGTATTCCCGAGTGTGGATCGGGGTTAACAAAGCCAACCTCGGGAATACAGCGTACATGTCTTACCTTGTCCGCGATCCCCGATGTGTCTTCGGCGGCTGCCGACTTCCGGGTTCCGTCCCTTGCGAGCGGCCGCGTCGCAGGGGGCGGAGCCGGCGGGAAGTTTAAAAGTGAAACTAAAAAAATAAATTTAAGAGAAAATAAAGGGGGAAAAAAACAATACCGCCAGTGAAACGCGCTTCACTGAAGGAAAAAACGCGTAAAAGAGCTGAAAAACGAGCATTAAAGGCTCAGGTGTGAACCCAGCCTTAGGGCCTGTTCACACGACGTCCATTTTGTGTGCTGACCTGATCCGTACGCTCCTGCACTAAAAATGCATCCCAATATATCCCTATGTGTTTTATGGGCTACAGTTGTCACATGCGCACTCCGTTCAGGTTACGACAGAAAAATACTGCTTGTCACATTTTGTACGGTCAGGAAACGCAAACGCGTCAAACGCACTGCACTGCAGCTAACATACTAACAGCCCCACTCCAGCAAATAAATTGCAAGGTTTTACATACACTATAACTGTGGTAGAGAAAAGTGAATTCACCAACCTGGCTGTGCTGTCTATGGGTTTGGCTGCAGAAAATTACATATTTGTTGACAGGTAAAACGGCTCCCCACATATATTTAATTGGTCATTCAGTTTTTTGCCCAGAGGTCAGTTGAAATCATAAGCCTGTATGATCCATCTACATGGCAAAAAGTTGTCAGTGCACAGGCCAATATAGCAGTGTCCATGTGAATGCCTTCAAATTACAACTTCAGCATTTATTATGCCAGTGTCCTACCAAATTCAGTAAGTTGTCAAAGAGGGTGTTCATATCTGTCATTTTTAGTCTTGGCACATGCTGCCTTTTATCATTACAAAGAGATATGGTTCCGTGGGTGGGTGAGGAGTGACTTAATATAAGATTTTAAGACTTTAATTTGTAAACGTTAGGGGTTTATAGCTGAAGATTAAAAATACAGCCTTCTCATTTCAGGGTTCTCCCTCTTCAGGGCTAAAAACCTGAACAAGATGTTTAGAACTTGGATGCCACAGTGTGGAGCAGAGCTGTAGGCTTGTGCCTGATTCTAAAATGATGCAGCAGCAATGGATTAACATCGCCAAATGTCACTGCAGTGCTCAGGCAGACACTCCAGATCTTGTGAAAACAGTATTTATCAAAATCGATCGTGTGTAGAATATGGCTTAGATCTTGCACTGCAAATATGCAGCTATGAGCCTATAGAAAAAGGAGTGTAGGTCAGCCTTTCTCAGCCAGGGTTCCTTCTCTGGTTGGTAGGGGATCATTAAGCAATTGTAAATTGATAATTGATCTCTTACCTCTACTACCCACTCATGTTGGGGACACAATTATTACTAAATATGTTGTACAAAGAGGTAAAAAGAATGTTTGCTCAGGTTGTCTAATATGCAAAGTATTCCATATCGTGCATTCTTATAGCTCTAAAATTCTACGTTTTAGAGATTACACCAATTTGCAAATCATTAAAAAAAAAATGTTTGGTACTAGATCTACTTTAAGCAGACTTTGGTTCTACCTAAAGGGTACCATTTTTGTCTTTCTTATTTTTTGTATGAGATGGGTCAATAGGTTCTTGCACTGTAAGCCCATTTCAAATCCAGCTCCTTTGTGATGCACAAACCTTTCACGCTTAAAAAAAAAAACTTGCCCTCCAGCTTTGGTCACATCCTCCATTTGTGTCTTACAATCACACACACACCCCCCGCCCCCCTTTCAAACACCAACTCACAGTGGGAAGGTTTTGTCTATGTATGACCAGCTGTTGATTGACAAGCTGTAGGCTTGTGGATCAGCAGTGACCATGCTGATGAATCAAGTCGCTCCCACTGCAGTGAAGTCAGACACGGCCTATATGAGGGTGACTGCGCTGTTCTAAATTCAGGAGCATTGCAGCCGCTCTAGTTTAAATTTAAGGAAAGTAATTAACCTGTTTTAAAAAGTAGTACAGTTTGCTTCCTAACCAACATTTTGTGTGCATGCTCTGTGATATTTTAGCTGAAGATTGGAGTTATCCAGTAGGGCTTTCATTTTATTTCCCTAAAAAAATGCAGGCTCCTGCTAAAAAAATCTACATATGCCATTAGCACTGTAGATGGTAAGCCTCGAGGAGGGGGTGTGTGTCTGTGGGTGGACCTAGGCTTGGCTATCTGAAGACAGATGGTACAGCAGCACAATAACTGCATTGACCATTCTGTTGGTCAAATCCCCTTGTATCTTCGATTGTCAAAACAGCTGAATTTGATGGATCCTCTGTGTTTTCAGCAATGCAGAGTGTTGTCACCCTATTCAAGTGCCTACTCGGAAGTATCTGCTGGTATTTACAGTATATTACAGGAGGCTGAGGAAAACAAAGACCAAGTTAATGTTATTGGCAGTCTACTTTGACTTGTCCTACTTTCAGATGGAACACCTGGCAGTTAAGTGTTATTTAACTGAACCATCATTTAACATTTTTTTTTTTTTTTTACCAAATTCCTTAAATTAAAGGGTTAATAAATCCTCAGCATTTTTTGCATATATCTACTGCTAGAAAGCAGTAGATATATGCAAAAACATTTTAAAAAAACTTTAAAAAGGGTTTAAACTTACCGGTGTCTTCACCGCACGCTCCCGTCCGAACATCTGAAGAGTGTCGCGCGGCCGCAAAGGATCTTGGGGCGGGCGCATGCGCAGTACAGATCTTCGGCTGGGCGAGACGCAAGGTAAGTCTATGGAGCAGCGTGCACCCGCACAGACACCGTGGGACATCAGAGAAAAGGAGGACAGAGGAGGCAGCGCTGGATCGGAGACCTGCACCAGTGCTGGAGAGACAGCTGAAAAGGACAATAGAGAATATGATCGATTCAAGAGGCATCATTTTAAGGTAAGTCCCTACAGCAGGATTGGGAAGGGGCAAAAAAAGCTTGACTTTTAATGTCACTTTAAGCCTTTACTGGCAGAAACATGTAGGCTGCCATTACTGACATGCGACTATTAGTTGCTGGGCTGCTAGGCCAGCCCTTTTGCTTCTGTGATTGAGATACTTACCCAGAACATAGTGTTAAGCTGGCCATACACCTTACAACCATCGCATGACTTTCGTTGTGCGATGGTTGTAAGGTAATTAAAATCTCGTACGATCTGCCCATCTTGGACAGGCAGATTGTACTTGCGATCATCGCGAGCCCTCCCCGCTGAGGGGAGAGCTTGCGGTGATTCCAATGCTGAGCGGGCCCGTTCGGCATTTGTGCTCGGAAGACAAGATGTGCGACCGTACAGTAGAAACGGTCGCACGCCTTCCATACACCTGCCGATTATCGTATAATCGCGGGATCACCCGCGATTATCGTACGATAATCGGCAGGTGTTATGGGCATCTTTAAGGTAAGCACTTCTAACTTTCCTCTGGCTTTCCTGAAATGCATTTTTTTTTTTAGTAGTTCAGCAATGAAGGCTCATATATTTCTCACAGTTAAGGCTTATGTTAAACACTTAATTCCCAGGTGCTGTTTTAATACAGCACCAAGACTCCGCTGCTGTGGCAGGTGTTAGCCATGTTCAGCACTAGAACCATCAGCTGTCTGGGTCCCCTCCGATCCCCGCTTCTCCAAGAACAGAGGGGATACAGACCCCTGCAGGCAGTGCCCAGTGGTGTGGAAAGCTCCCCCACGCCGCCGCATCAGCTCTGCAGCTCTCTCCTCTCCGCTGGGAGCCCACTGCATGCTGCACCTGTATCGGCAGTGGGGATCAGAGAGGACACAATCCACATGCCGGCGCCCAGCAGGGAAGGAGAGAGCAATGACGGGGCCAGGTCAGGAGCAGGGAGGAAAGCTACGGGACATTTTGGCAAATCTGTGAAATATTTGTTGATCGCTTCCTGTAATATTCAAACATCACCGTAATTAGTACAGATCACTATGATGGTTGTAAATAATTGAAGACATACTGTAGTATTCCGATACTGTGTCTCCAGTTATAAATGAACAGGAAGTGCTCTAAATTACTTCCTGTCCATTCATAATAGTAAACGGATACCACAATCTCTTCCATTGATGAACAGGAAGCCTCTGTACTGAGTGCCTCCTGCTTATTGAGTGCTGTGACTGCATAAAATGGAGGACTTTCACTGCCACCCTAAACGCGGCTCCCACCTCCAATGCGAACACCCACCCTGTAACACTGTGCGTTCCAGTGCGGTGCAAATGCAAAGAAATTGTGCATGCAGTTTTAGTCTAAAGTAAACTTTGGAACTTTTGTAAGAATGGTATTTATTTTTACCAAATCAGCCAACTAATTGATTATGGAAATTATCGTTAGTTGCAACCCTACTACACAGGGCTCTAAATGAGTGCCGTCAGTACAGAGGCTTGGGAGGAGCTGTTGCAGCTCTGCTTTGATTTTAGTAGATTACTCCTGTAGTGATCTATTGCTGGTTGATTGCCAGGTTGGAAGCTGAATGAGGTCCCCTCTGGCCTGATCTAGACCTTCCATATAGTATAGAAAACGCTTTTTTTTTTTTTTTTTCTTCTTCAAATGTGCTATCGAATTTAAGCTCCATCAGTACCAAAAAAAGACAAATTGTGAGAAATATGTGGGGGTAGAGTAAACATATTAAAAGGTATTTAGTATAAAACCGAGGTATTTCCCTAGGACTCCAGGATTGAGGGAGAAAAATGCTTCAAAAGGTTTGCGTGCAAGTGCTTCATTCTTTTTGTGCCAAGGAATTGTACATAAGCTGTTTACATACAATATCACAAATCATTTTCAAATTTGCTGTTTTTTCTCTATTTGACGGAAGGCAGAAAAGCACATTGGAGGGCATTTTAGGCAAACTCTATACTTCGTTGCAAATCAGGCTGCCACTCCTTCAGAAAAGTCTCTACAACAGGCTTATAGTCCTGTGTGTCTGAGACCGATATTACTAAAGATGCAAATTATTTTCATTCTAAATAGACTCGATATTAAAGTAAAACCTTAACACCCTTTCGCTAAAAATCACATCAGCTTTCAAATAGAGTTCATCTACTTCCTGGTCCACTTCTGGCACAAATTTTGTAATCGTGCCCAAGCATTGCATCCTGGGAAGGTTAAATCAGCAGAGTGTTGCTGGGAAATCTCATCTGTAATCTCATGAGATCTCAATGAAAGGCATTTTCCTCCCCTGATATGTTTGGTCATATGTCCTAGTAACATGGTCCAGAGTTCCAGGAAGTAAAGGGATCTAGTAACCTGTCCTTTGTTAACATGGACACTGTTTAGAAGACTAGGGGGGAAAAAAGATTAAGGTATGCAAAGAATACAAAGCCTGCAATTATCTAGAAGTATCTGTTTGTAGATTGTCATTACTAAACATTTCTAAAAGTGTGTTTATTTTAACCACTTGATGACCGGGGTGTTAAACCCCCTTCCTGTCTAGGTCATTTTTCAGTATTCAGCACTGTTTTAATTTGACTGACATTCAGCCATACCAAGATTAATTTTATATCATTTTGGGACAGATAGCTTTCTTTTGGTGGTATTTAATCACCACTGGGGGTTGTTGTTTTTTTTTTTACTACATTATGGAAAACAGGTGGTTATTAAAAGTTGTTGGTAAATGTTCCTTTATGTACATAATCTTTCTTTGTAAATTTAGGCCAAAACGTATTCTACTACATGTCTTTGGTAAAACAAAAAAAGCAGGACTCTGACTGAACTGACGAACTGGCACTGATGGCAGGCAGGACTTTGACTGGCAGGCTGGCACTGCAGCCAAATTTCTACTAGAACATGTGATGGATAACAAAGCATTGTTTGAACTGGTTGTCATTGTCTCCTCTCCTCACAAACTCAGTGTGAGAGCTGAGGAGAGAAAGCTGGAAACTGCTACAATGTTTCCATTTAGTGATCTGCTGTAATTGGTCACAGCGATCACACGGAACAGAGCCGATTTCACTGGCTCTGCACAAAGTTGTTTAAAGAGAACTATGGGGTTTTTCCCCATAGTTCTCCTAAGGGTAATGGGAGGACACAAACTAGCGTCCTCCCGTCACCCAAAGCTCAGTATACCGTGAGCTGCGGCTCGCGGGATACTGAGACGCTGCAGCTGAAATGGATCCCGACAATTATGTCTGGATCCACCCAGCTGCGTGAGTGACAGCTGGCTCTGCCTATCTAGAGACAGAGCCAGCTGTACCCGCCCCTCCACCGTCCGTTCCGCCAGTCAGCGCTTAAGGATCGAACAGGGGAGGGGGGAATCCAGTCCCTCCCCTGTCACGGCTCTCTGCAGTGACAGGATCGAGAAGTGAGCGAATGCCGGTATGTGTTTGCTCACTTCCCGATCTACTGAGCAGACAGTTTCATTGTCACAGGTCGGCTAGAACTAGTTCTCCTTTTTTAAACTACACTGTCCAATGGACAGTGTGTTTTTAAAGGTACTTACTCGTCTGAGGGAGCCAAAAAAAGCCATACACTTGCGCGACCCTGCCAGGAGCTGACGTCCGACCGTCCAGTAACAGTGGGCAGATGGCAACAGGTTAAAGATCTGGGTTAAGGTCCACTTTAGTGGTCGGTGTCAGGTTTTTTTTGTCACAGTGCTGCTTTAGAACTGCTGAGTAGGAATGTATGACGTGCTGTAGCCTTGTAAAAATGTGACTGAAAAAAAAAAAGCATTTTCTAACGAGCACCAAAAACAAAATACTTGCTAGTACTGGCTTGGTACATTTTTGTTGGTTTTGATAACATTTTAACCGTTTCTCTGCCACGCCTTTCGGAGCGCTTTTGCCCTCAACTGGCCACACCACTTTTGCACTTTTTCCCAGCGTTTTGATTGTCTACTGCTGCGTTGCTAGCATTTGTAAAAGACACCCCAAACCATATATTTTCTGAAAGCAAAGGCCCGATAGAATAATAAGATTGTGCTCCTAATAATGTAGGTCCTGCGATAATTGTGACTGTTTATCAAGTCAATATTAAACCAATAAAAATACATAATTCAGTTGATTAAAGCACACTAAAATCCAGCATCTGTGCACACAAAAAAATACTTTTCTGACTAAATCTAAAAGATAAAACTGTAATGAGTTAATGGCAAATATTTTAAAATTGCGTCTTTTTGCGAAACGGCAAAAAATTTAAGTGGCGCAAAACTGTAAATAAGCGACTTGTGTTAAAAATCGTTTGCTCTCTGCTGGTGTATGTGTTGGGATAAAATGATACAGGCATACATTTAATTGCAACATAGCGTATCACAACGCTTTTACCATGCGCGGCCACAGTTAAATTAATGTTATTTTAAAAAGAAAACTCAGCCCTGCGATGTGTTGTAACAGCGCATGTGCATGGCCAGGGCTTGAAATAGGACACCATCACCGGACGAGTAGCTTCCTTGCCGGCCGTTGTAATTAGCCGGCCTGGAGCTTTTACTTTCAAGCAATCGACAGTCTCTAGAGACCCGATCGCTTGTATTAGCTGTGGTTTTACCCACTGCTGTTGCCGGTCCTGAGATCCGCTGTGCCATGTGCGACCGGGACTGGCACGGCTGCTCTGTGACAGATCAAAGGGAGATGGGTACACAATCTCCTCTGATCTCTCCGGCCCCCGAATGCAGGAAGTGATGTATATTGCATCACTTCCGCATTCAGCTGTCATTCCCCGCTACAGAAGCTGGGGAGAAGCTGATGAAGCAGATCTCTGCTTCATCAGTTTCTCTGGGGGTCCCGAGGTGACAGGGGTCTTGGAGACCCCTGATGTCTCCATAAAGAGGACCTGTCATGTAAATTGGAGCTTCTTAGCCCCCTATGTGATAGCAATAAAGTTAAGTGTAAAAAAAAAAATTTTAAGCATAAAAAAAATAACACAATTTTTCAATTTTATTTTTCTAAAGTTCTCCGCCCTCCACATACACACGCAAACATGCGTTGGGTGCACCTTTGTGCGCAAATGATTGTGCCGCACATGTTACATATCACCGCGAACGTTGGAATGTGAGCAATAATTTTGGGGCCATTAATCACTGATGACACTAATGAGCAGTTAAAGCGTTGCCTATGGCCAACTTTCGGTGTGGTCGTTTTTTTGTGAAATTTTTTTGTTTTTGTTTGTGGGCACGCGCAATTTTAAGGCTTCATATGTTTGGTGTCTATTTATCCGACATGACCCCATCTTTTATATTTTACCAAAAATATGGGTTAGATAAGAATAAAAATATTTTTTAACATAACGTAGGGAAAACTTTTTTTCTCTCTCTCGAAATTTACGGTACTTTTTCATTTTATATAGTAAAAAATAAACCAACCCCCCCCCAGTGGTGATTATATACCACCAAAAGAAAGCTCTATCTGTCCCCCAAAAAATGTTTACATAAATTGCAAGGCTATAGTCCAGTCATGACTGGTGACATTTTTGACTAAGACACCCTAAAAAAAATGTTAAGCCCTGTGCAATGGCATACACCACAATATGGTAAATACACCGGGGGGGAGGGGTGTTCTGCGTTGGTGGCAGAGAGAGGGTTACATGGAATAGATTTAGAACTTTTTTGTTTTTGTCATGCCTGTCTTGTATCGCATAGGCAAAATCGGATCATTGCAAAGGGTCTAGGGTTTCTGATTAAATAAGGCAGTTCCTTTTCCTTCCGGTTGCTAGTTGGGAAGACCAGTGAGGGATCTTTTAGTAACTATTATTTCATGTGTTCTCAAGTCTTAATAGACGTAACACTGCAGTTTTGTTCAGCAGCTTTATAGGAAGAGGTGAAAAGTATGCATTTGCATTACATCAATTAAACGCTGTCTACTGTCCAACACACGCAGAAAAGAAAAAAAACACAGAGCAAATGATGTTTCCAAATCATTCATCGTATTTGTACAGTTTTCAAGGTTTGGTTTGTAACGTTCAGTTTAGGGCTTTTATTGCAAATGGTAGGGTTTTTTCTTCCCAGCATGATACATGTGCCTTTTTTTCTGTCTTCAGCTAATGATGTGACTGGACTTCGAGAGTCTGAGGAAAAGTTAAAGCAGCAACAGCAAGAGTCTGCTCGAAGGGAGAACATATTGGTGATGAGGCTGGCCACTAAGGAACAGGAGATGCAGGAATGCACGGTTAGTCATTTTGAATTTATTTCTGAATAACTTACTCTGTAATGGTTGATTAATTTGTACTTGATAATGCGTAATCCATTGTTTTATATAGATTCATTTTAACTGGATTGAAGTGGCTTGAATAAACTGCAAAATGTCTAACAATTTTCAACATGTCCAGTTTAATCTCTTAATGACCGAGTCCTTTTTTTGTTTTTTTGCACCTATGTTATAATCCTTAATCCATTGCTATTACATAGGGGGGCTTACTAGCCCCCCCACGTGATAGCATATTGTCAGTGACAGGTCCTCTTCAAGGTGACCCCCCCTACTATCCCATTTCCACTTTAAGCTATTGAAGGGCAGATTGCACCACTTCAATAGCCTATTGCTGGGCTTCAGGAACCAAGCAATGACAGCTATGGGACCTGAAGTGATGTAATCTGCAGCACTCCCGGTCCAATAGAGCAAGGAGGAGATCTGCGAGCGGACGTTCGCCTCTCTCCTCCCCAGCTTCCTGCCGACACCCGAGATGCCAGTCCAGGGCCTGCAGGAGGGCCAGCGGAGCCCAGGAAACACGGCGGGGGTGTGGGCAGTTTACTGGCCCGTAGAAGACAGAATCGCTTCTATTGCAAAGACGGCTGCCTGCTCTACAAATGTAAGTAGAATAAAGCCACCGGGAGTCTGTTTAAACGCGCCCGCTGCCAGTGACATACTTTGCATGTTACTGGTCGTGAAGGGGTTAATGTGCCTAATTACTATGAGCTGGGTTATAAGAAAAAGTGTTAGTAGCTGCAAGTGTATGTACATTGCCATGATGGCTTTTTTTTCTGTGCTGTTTTGTGAAATGTGTCACTTTTTTTTTTTTTTTTTTTTTTTTTTTTTTTATATCAACATGTCAGGATAGACACCGAGGCGCTGACATTTTTGAATGTGCATGCTTCAGGGCTGTCATACTTGCACTGACCTGGAAGAGGTATGCACTGAGAAGGTGGCAGGACCCCACCTGCACATGTTTCAAGAATGAATAAGAGATGAAACTATTGTAAAGATCCCAGCCCCAGAGCATGCGCCTTTAAAGACAAACAGTGGTATCTCCATGTACCTATCATGCTGGGCTTTTGTAAGTGTAGGGCACACATTTGTTCATGTACACCCACTAAGCTTTTTATTTTAAACTGTACACCTCCTTGTTCATGCAATTGGTTAATTAGCCAGTTGTGTACCGGCAGCACAATACATAAAAATATGCAGGTTAGAAGCTCCAGTTAATATTTTACATCTAACAGTATAATGGGGGAAAACTTTCAAATCTCATTGATATTATTCATGGTGCCAAACAAGTTGCATTGAATGTTTATGTAGAAAGTCCACTTGAGCGCCAAACAGCTTTGACTATTGATATTTGTTCTCAGAGCCAACACAAAACAGCAAATGTGTTTTTGAGGGTTCAAAGATCTCCCCCTTTCTTAGGGCTTGAGTATAATGGTAAGATTTGAGGACTCAATCACCAGGGTTTACCTGTTTGCTGCATGAGCAAATTGGATATGGTTATGGCTGGAAAGTTATTTGATTCGTTTTTTACTTGAGTCCTCATCTTTCCACTAGACTTTGTACATGTGGCTCTTCATATCCCTGCTTTTGGGCCACCCTACTTTTGTTGAAAGCAGCCTTCCAGCGCCACTGTGCCTTGTCACAATCTGATGGATCTTCTGGTAATTTGAATCGAGCTCCTCATTTCTGCTTGTTCTTGAATATTTCTGTAAGTGTGGATTTCCTGGGATTTCCACGCACAGCCTCTAGAGGTTACTTGGAATGCTAAAATAAAAAAACATATATCCAGTGAGCAGAAAATGTTGTGGATGAGAGAAGTCAGAGAAGAATGGCCAAACTGGGCTATTCTGGCCAATAACTCAGGTAACCTCTCTAATCCACTGTGGTATACAGAAAAGCTTCTCAGAATGCACATCATGGGGAAACCGTATGGAGTATGGGCTGCAGCAGAAGACCACTTCTGGTTCCACTCCTTTTGGTCAAGAACAGGCACACCAAAACTGGACAGTTGAAGACTGAAAAGATGTAGCCTGGTCCTATGAATCTACACAATCTATACAAGCCACAGATTACCTTAGGCATTGTTGGCCTTGCAAGTGTATGTCAATAGAGAGGAGTAGAGGGAACACATGAGTGGTACAGGTTGGGAAGGACATTGGACAACTTGTCCTCTTGCTGTTCTTCCTAAACATTCTTTGTCATCAGTTCTCTACCTGCCATTGAAGACATCAGATGGTTGCCTGATATGGCAGGATTGACCCGCTGTCATACTATCTCTGTGAGCTTCAGTATTACTCTTCATTTGCCAGTTTGCTTTAGCTTTCACATTTGCTCATATTTACTCGCTGGCATATAGTTTTTAGCCTGAATAGTAAGTAGTCTAGTCAGTGGTTAAAAAACTTGTCCTAGGATGCAATGCACACAGACCAGCGAAAAGGCACTTCTTGTGTGATTTGGAGGTATTTTGCATAGGGTGGTGAGGAATCTTGTGGTTTTTCAGAAGAGTAAAGGCCGTGACACACTGCACGCGAAGCCGTGCAGAGCGAAGCAAAGCTCTCCGGCACGGAGCTTCGCGTGCAGTGTGTGAGCTGAGTGCAGTCAGATGATTGACTGCACCTTCAGCCAATCGGCTCGTCTGTAACAACCGGCCAGACGTTGCATCCCGTCGGTTTATACGCGCGAGCCGATTTGCTGAAGTTGAATTGTTCATCTCGGCACGCTCAGCTCTGCGAGCTCTCGCAAGCTGAGGTGCCCAGAAGAAAGTGACATGACACACTGCTCGCAAAGGCAGCGCGCCACCGCTCCGCGCTGCTTCGCGTGCAGTGTGTCATGGCCTTAAGATTTGTGCGATGTTCAAGACCTATGAAAAGGCAGAAAGGTGACCGCTATGTTTTCATACTAAACATCTATTACAACCTTAGCTGAGGACACATCTGTTACCCTTCAAGGAAAATGAGCCCCACACACATTGCCATCCACCAGTGTCTATTCCGTATTTAATAAAATCAGACTTTGATTTTTGATTCAACAAAATATTTTAAATAAGACCTCCCGCCCAAATGAAAATGACAAGAATAAAAATGATGGGCTCCTCGCCTAAGTTGTTTTTTTTTTTTTTTTGCACAACCCTTTGAGGAAAATACTGCAAACAAGATGTTTCTGTAGCTCGTGGTGAAACTTCTACACCTGCAACAGGTGGTTTGTCCTACTTCAGAAAACTACCTCGGCTGTCTTAGGTTTGAAGGATGCCTTCTACAGGCTGCTTGTTTTAGATCTTTTCATAGATGTTCATTATGATTCCGCTCAGAGATCATAGAAGACCATTTCAGAATAGTTCAATGTTTTGTTCTTGGCCATTCTATGGAGCATTTAGCTGTGTAAAAACTGTAGAGCCAGCACACAATGATCTTCCAAAGAAATTCAAACTTTAGTCAACTTGCATCTATACAAAGAACCGCTGACGCATTTCTGCCTTACCCGGCCTTAAGGCAGAAACGCATCAGACGTTCTTTGTATAGATGCAAGTGGATTAAAGTTTGAATTTCTTTGAAAGATCGTGTGCTGGTTCTACAGTTTTTGAGCCCATCATTCAAGGAGAGAGTCATCCGTGCACCGAATGTGGATTACTAGGACGCATAATAGGGGTGAGCTGTGCGCTTTGTTTTTCTAGCATTTAGCTGTGTGTTTTGGGTTTCCTGCTGGAGGACCCATGATCTGTGACTTTGACAGAGCTTTCTGACATTGGGCAGTACACTTTGCTCCAGAGGTTCTAACTAGTCTTAAGATTTATTTGTGCCCTGCACAGGATCAAGGTATCCTGTGCCATATGCAAGAAAAACTGCTTCAAAATATGCGTGCCTACTCCATGTTTTATATTAGATGTTTTTTGTTTTGACGTGCCAAAAAGCTTCAGTTATGTCCCATCTGTCCAAAGTACAATCTCCCAGAGTTTGTCTTTACCTTTATTAAAAATTGCATAATTGTCTTGTTAATGTTTCTTTCTTTGTAAACTTAATTTTGCCTCAAAAAGCCACAGATGTAGTTTAAAACACTACAAAAATGTTAGCAAAGCAATCTATCAATGTTCTTCACAGATTTTATTTATTTTCATTTGCAACATTTTGCTGATTTGTGTACTGTTTTAGAAGTACCAAATTCTTGTTGCAGTCTCGGCATATTAGTCATTTTTTTCTTGTTTTGACTTCTCTGCAGAATCAGATTCAGCACCTCAAACAAGTGCAGCAGCCCAGCGTTGCCCAGCTGAGAACTACAATGGTTGACCCGGCTATCAACTTGTTTTTCCTCAAAATGAAAGCCGAACTGGAACAGACTAAAGACAAACTGGAACAAGCCCAAAATGAACTGAGTGCCTGGAAATTTACGCCTGATAGGTAAACAAACCAAATACTTCCCAGTCAAGACTTCCCTGACAATCCCACTGCGAGAATACTATGGTGGGATGGCCAAGTACTCGTTTTGCACACCAAGACTCAGACTCTTGTGAGCCAAAAAAAGCACCTTTCTTACATTATCCAGCTTATATTGCTTAATGTAAAACTTATCAGATGAACCTTGTATTTCAGCTTTTTATTTTCCTCCCCTCATTTTGCTTCAGAGGCCAGAGAGCGTCGGACTATTCCGAAGAAGCAGCCACATCCGGCAGTGTCCCCAGTTCTAGAACCCTTAGACACTTGCAGAAATGGTTCTGAGTGAAGAACATACAGGGGGAAAAGAAGTCCTATGTGTCTGGCACACTGTGTCAGCAGCTATTTTATGGAGGAGAGAACCTAGTATTTTTTTTTTTTCTTTTTGCCATAAATTTCATGAGTTGAACATGTTAAATCCCCATAAAAGGTTTTTAAAAGGTGGAAATTTACCGTTTACCTTGAGCCTAGTGACTTATAGACATTTTAAGGCCGTATTTCCAATTAAGACTCTGGACTCCATGATTCTTCAATGAACTGTTGAGCCCAATCAAACGGTGATTTTTGTCTTAAAAGGGGTTGTTTTGTAGTAGCCCATGGTGCATAAATGTGATCCATCACTCTAGTGTAGTGCATGCTTTTCCTCTACCAGCCAGTATGTATCTTTTTGTTTCTCTTATACAGCTGGTATTTAGATTGCTTCAAACACACTTCTTTGTGGTTTATCCAGTGGACAAAAGTTTGCCTTTTTGAGGAAGGTGATGTCACTTTCATGGAAATTAAGTTTAAGACCTGAAAATAAGCATTTTGTGGCTATTCTGACTATACGTGACATTTTATACAGTAGATTTGAAGAGCATGCCACAGACTTAATTTTCAGGCTTGTTGGTAATAACCATTACTATCGATCTGCCTGCATTAAGTCCTTCTTCTTTTTTTTTTATTATTATTTTTTTTCCCCCCCCAACATATATTTTTGTTAGTGCCTATGGATGCCATAAACTACAATGCACTTTGGTGAAAATCTGATTCCCCCTATGAGCAGAAACCTTCTTTAGAGTTTTTTATTTTTACTTTTTTTTTTTTTATATATTTTCATTTTGGAAATAAGCCATAAAAGGGAATTAAAAGTCATATTTCGTTTAGGAAAACTAAGGAACAAATGTCTCTAGACGTTTCTATCGAATTAGATCTTCTGTGAAGATGTTAAGGTACATGAAATTTGTGCTCTTTACGTATAACAAGTAATCACAATCTTTTCATAGGTTCTGTTTGCATTGATTGTCCATATTTCTTAACCATGTTGTGAGACATAGTAATATACACATGTTGGGCATGTGCACAATTTAAAATAAGTGTTGACTATATTTTTATTTTATAAATAAGGTAAGTGAGTTCAGAACCTGCTGTACTCAGTATATGTAAGTCAATTATGGCTGACTTTCAGAAGATATAATAGGTTGAACATGTAAAAGCTTTCTATAGCAAACTGTTGCCTCATTGCAGTAGTTTCATTTTTTTTTTTCTTCAATTAAAACGCTGAAGTGACTGCCAATGTTATAATGCAAATATTGTGTTTCCTGTTTTATTAAGTTAACCCCAAAAAGTTTAAATAAACCTGGATGCAGTTTATTGGCTACCCATTGACATATGTTGTAAAACTACATTATAAAGAAGTAAAAAAAAAAAAAAAGAGTTGGTAAAGATATTTGAAGATTCAGGCCTTTTGGAAGAGGTATTGCAAATTAGCCATCAAGTTGAATCACCTTGTGATTTTGGTATCTCTGTTGGTAAGATTCAGTTCATACGAAGCTGCACTCCTGACGATACTAGACTTTCAAAACATAAGTAGTTGTTCGCGGTGATCGTGTCAGATGCTCCACGGCAAAACCAGATGAAGGGATATGAGGTCACCAGCACGCCAGACATGTCATTATATCTTACAAATTTATTGAGGAGAGTTGTGTCACAGACATTCATACTGATGTTTCAGGGCCCTACAGGGTTCCTTTCGCAACATAGAGTAACAATGTGGCCTTGAGAAAGGAACCATGTGAGGCCCTGAAACGTTGCTATGTATGTCTGTGATGCTGTTCTTAACAATGAATTTGTTGGCAAGATTTCACTGTCCAGACAAAAGCACAGTCGGCTTATCCTTTTCGGCAAAGTGCCGCTCTTTATATTCTTTCCTGAAAAAGGAATCTGGATGATTTGAGATTACAGTGCATTTAAAGCAGGGAGATCTGTTAGTCGTTTGAGAGGTAAAATCATTGGGTGATTCAACTCTAGCTTTTACCAAATACTGAAGTAATTATGTTTGATTTGCTAAATACCTTTTTATTTCTTGGTGAGAACAAATTATTCTTAAGGTATTAGTACATAGAGGGATGTGTGTATGATCTTGATAATGGGAGGGTGTGTCTTGGAAAGGATCTTTTGAAGGGTTGGAATTTTTAGAGGACAACTCAAACCCCTTTTTATAGGTACCTCAAATGTTTTCTATCAAATGTTTTTTCATAGTTCAATTGAGTTGCATGTCTTTTTACTTCCTTCTCTTCCCCCCTCCCCTTTTACTCACTTTGGACAATGGGGCTTGGTTGACAGGTGATCCTAATGCCATCTGTGGAAGATGTGTAGGTTATGGGAAATTAATACTTTGAAATTTTAGGCTCAAAACTTTGTATTTGTATTAGTTTCGTGTTTTGATCGAGAAGTATTGAAAATGTTTATAACATGAACAGGAATAGTGATGAGTTTTGTAAAGTGATAAATGCCATAAAATCTGCCATGATACATTTAAATTTGTTCACAATTTGCCATTTGTTTAAAAATGTGATTTTAATATGGATCTTGAACTGGTAGAGACTTTAACCAGCTTTTGTGCCTATAAAACAGGACTGGGAAATGAAGTCCCCTTAATCAAGTAAGTTGCCTTTTTATAGTTGATGACAGATGAATTGATAAAACATATGTAGAATGTGTATGTTCAGTCCTGTATATGTATCAACAAACAGTAGTGGTATGTGCTCACTATGAACATAACTGCATCTTAATATATTCAAGTATAACTGCACTTTCACATTTTATCAGATTTGAGCTATATTAATTGTAAATACAATGGTATATATTTTATTAGTGATTCCCGGTCCCAGCCCTGCGTTACATGAGCTGCATGTACTGAAGCCATCCTGCTCGCCCATAGTCGGCAGTTGGTGGTTGGGGTTTTTTCAGCTGAATAAGTGGCAGTCTTGTACAAAATCTGCCTTTCTGTCAACCAGCTGCACACTAGTGGTGGGTGGGAGTGATGCCTTGTAACCCAGGAGCAGAACTGTGGTTCTCATCATTTTTAAAATTGATAAATTACCAATTGGTAGGAAGGGAACCTTGCATGAAAATGCAAGGCTTGCTTATCTTGGAGCTCCTGACTCCTACATATAAAAACATTAGGTGAAAGCAGAAATAAAATTGGAGGAAAAATTTAAAAACTACTTGCCTTACATCTTAGCTTCCAACATGTTCACCTAGGTGACGGTCACATAACTGGCCCTTCTAGGTTCCTGGGACAGCTAAGGATCCCAAATCCTTTGAGAATACACAGTGCCTGAACATGATCATCTTGTGCGATATAACATTTTCAGCTTTCCAGGATCCAACGAGAAGGCCCAGTGATCTCAGCCCTCTCTTAGCCAAAGCATCTAGATGCCAGGTCGGATGGTAAGTCAGGATGCACTGAAATTAAATTTTTTAGACTGACATTTCAAAATTTGTCAGACCGAAACTGAGAATGACTGACTACTTTTTTTTCCCCCCCCTTCCCCAACCTTTTTGAAAAAGTTATTTTTATTTTTTATATACTGTTGGGGGCTTTGGGGAAATATCAGGGGTCCAGACCCCTAATATTTTCCTTTTTTAAAATTGAGACACACTGTCTTCAATCTTTCTGCAGCCCCAACACTCAATGATCAGGAAGCTCTCAGTACAAGAGGGTTCCTGTTCATTCACAATCTGGAGAAAGTAAATATTCACCATCAATCTAGTCATGAATGGACAGGAAGCTTCTGTACTGAGCTGCTTCTGCTCATTCATAAAGTGAGCAGATATGTCCACAATCATGAATGAACAGAAAGTGATGTATAGCATTTCCTGTTCATTACTAGGGACATTGTAAATAACTAAGGACATAGTGATTACAAAACTCTGAGCGATCAGTACTGATCACTCTGTGTTTGTGCTGCGCTTTCCATGATGACTGCTCCGCCCCCCTCCTCCCTGTCACTGGAGCCAAGCTCTCATTCCCGTACCACCCTCCTTCCAATCCTGACGGCTCCTCTCCTCCCATCTACTCTTATGTCCCCTCCGATCCCTGCTGCCTTTGTCAACACAGGCAGGGCAGAATAGCTGGGATTGGAGGGGACACTGACCGAAGCTTGTGGGGAGGAGAGAAGCTGGGGATGCAACACATTTTTTTTTACCTTTTCACTTTTTTTTGTGCAGGGGGTCTGGGCTCCAAGATAGATAAACCTTGCTTTAGGGGCTGATAATGTGAAAATAGAAGTACAGTCATTCAGTGGTAAGTACTTATGTAGCCAGTGATATATTTTTTTTGTGCTAACTGTAAATTAATCCTTTCCGCATTCAAATAAGATTCTGCAGGTTTGTCCACTTACATTCTCTGCCTTGCAGCAGGATGAAATGCATACGGACATCCTTATACGTCCTGTACAAAGTGGTTTAAAGCAAACTGTCCGCTATTTCAAAACATTTCTGAAAACTTGGCCACTGAGGCACTCTTACTAGAACAAAGGAAAACTAGTTTTAGCAGATTTTTTTCTGACTAATAAAAGTAGAAGCAGGCATTTTTTATTATTATTTAAAGTTGGCTAACAGGATCAAATTAAAATTTATACATGTAGATTTGAGAAGCAATATCATTTTTTTGTGACAATCTTAAGTATGAAGTTAATTCTTGATTAAGATAATACTTTGACAAGCTACATAATACAGGTTATGCCTCTTTAAATTGACAATTGTGTATTATTATAAAGGGTCCTTTATCATGCCTTTTTATGGAGTAAGATGTTAGGTTTTTTATTCCATGTTTCTTGTAAGCATAGATCAACTTCCAGCACATGGAATTCTCCACCTCTTTATTTAAGCATATATATTTTTTGATATGACTAAAACACTACTGCAAGTGGCTGCATTGCACATATAAAAAAAAATCATCAGATCTAAGTTAGTAAAAAACTAATATGCAAGCAATGTCTTCTTTCTTATAAAAGTTCTGAAGATAGAGGTAAACAGGAATACACCTGGTGTGCTATAACAGAACCAGCATTTATAGGATGTTTTTTGGGGCACAGCTCCCTATTTGAAAGTTGTTATCCCAGAAATGTATCCTGAACCTGTCGGCTAATTTAAAAGTTGAAATACTAAGTAAATACAAGCTGCCTACTTTTACATTTGCTAACCAGGAGACTTTCTTTTGTCAAACTGCTTTAATTTTGCTATGGTACCAACATTTGACCTATGGCTAGCTAACTGCCACCTAAGCCAGGACCACTCGCGCTGAGGCAAGGAAATTGCTGTCTGTTAACCTAGATATTTGAGAATCCCTTTGTCAGGTTTCTGGTAACAAAGTGGAATTACTTAATTCTGTTCTGTTTCCTATGGAGCACAAATGCAGTAAACTTTGCCCAAAGACTTGCATTGTAAAGCTAAATAATCCTTGGCTTATTCTGCCCAAAATGTGTTTTTATTGCTTTCCAGATACATCTTTGTAAATTGATGTCTAGATACATCTATGTAAAGCAAGGGCACCGGTCTTCTTGCCTGTAATCTGTCCAGCCCTCCTCCTTGCCTTTACAGGAATGTACTAAAGACATTGGTTGAGTATGCAAGCCAGGATTTGTATTTGTAGGAATTATTGGTCATAAATAACAACCTCTGTACCTCTTTATCGCATGTTTAATTTAAAGTTTATATAAAGTGCTTGCAAAAGAGCCTGAGCTTCATGATTTTGGTCCACTAAAGCCCCGTTCACATTGAGCGATTTTATCGCGCGGTATTTCCCGCGATATTGCGGCACATTATCGCGCTCCAATGCATTTCAATGGGGCAAAGGGTCCTGCTGTCGTGTGTCGCTACAGCAGGACCCTTTTTGGAGCGGATTTAGCCGTGATTCAAGCTTGCTCGCGATATCGCACAATATGCAAATCGCGCGACTTGCATATCGCGCAGTGGGAACGGGGCCTTAAGAGACCAGATACATTAGAAATGGTTCTCTGGCTAGTAACCATACTAGCAGACAATTTATGATATTTTCAAAACTATATATTTTCTATATTGGGCCCTAAAGTTTTGTGATAGATTATATACCTGTACTAATGGTGTTTTTCATTGGTGACTGCCAGATGTGTTTCTGAAATAACTTGAAAATAATTTCTCATTTGTATTACTTCAATATGCTTCATAATACTCTCCACGTTTATACAAGTATTGTTTAGAAGTACCTTTTAAATGACTTCTAGTGTGCAGCTCCATCTGCTTTTTTTAAGAACACATTATTAAGTGGGCCTCTTCTAATGATAGCAGATGACCAGCGCTGAGACTGCAAACCTTCTGATGTCAGTTTATTATGGCTAATATAACAATGCATGGTCTTGCAGATAATATACGTTAAAAAAGAAAGCCTCCTTAGTGATCCTTTTGTGCTTGCCTTTGTATCTTACATGCTCACTTGATCTTCTTCAACTCACCCAGGTATCTCCTAAACCCAAACTTTGTATTGTGTGAATACTGGCCACTACCGCTGTTGAAATGTAAGGATGCCCATTTCTAGGCAGGGCAAATATGAACCATGAAAGTTGTGGACCAAAAGCTGCAGTATCTTTGAAGCTTTCGCTTCGTTGCCCATTTACTAGCTCCATAACTGTGCTGGGGTTGGGTTCTGTGTGAGGATGAGGCCACTGATTTGATGCTCTGGCAAAGGCCTTCAACCAGAACCTTTGCTCCCTACACAACCAACACTCAGCTGTGGCAAAGAAGCAAAACGGTCAATGAGGTGGAGGCTGAAGCAACCCTGTATCAGACTGTCGGCATTTATGGTTGGGAAGGGGGCCTGCTGTTTAGGTCCACTAAAACATCCTGCAGCCTAGCTCCACAGTCCCTTTTCCATTGGTGAGCGGGAGTTATAATTTGCAATACATATCTGGATTCATAAGCTATTCTCAGCATTTATGGATTGAGGGCCAGTTCAGGCTGTGCTGGTCATTTTTTCCAGTGCAGTCTGAGCGCAAGACAAGGCAATTGGCCTTGTCATGGGCGGTGATCGTTCACACCACTGCATTCCGGTGTTCTATCAAAGTTTGTGACTGCGTTAGAATGTGTGACCTGTGACATGGTCACATTTTAACGGTATCCCGCCCAGTTTTTCGGTGGTGGAATATGTGACTGGCAAAAGGTGAAGAATTCCAAAGCTTTCTCAGATCGGCATTGCAGATCGTATGTGCAGGAGAACCGATCTGTCCTGGAGTGTAAGCATAGAACTGCTTGAACTTTGAATCCTAACTCTCGGGAGAAATGGCGTAAATGTTGTTTCATAGAATATGGTTTTTGCTGCGGTTTACCAATATTTACTATGCAATGTATGTTACCTATGTAATCTGGTAGAGGGGCCCTACACAAATGTAGTTTGGTGGAAAATCTGATCAAAGCGTTCACAACAACATGTTCAACAGCAGTTCCAGGAGCTCACTGAACTGGGTAGATTACATGTAATGTTTTGGTTCTGAGGGAAGATGGACAAGGTTGGTTTTCTGTAATCTTGTTAGAGGGAACTTCAGTCTTTCCACTGTCTGAATTTGTTGCTCATAGGCTTGCAGTGATAGTAATCAGTATGTTGAATTTAATTTTATGGACCCTTTTCTAGGCTAGTGGCAGGATTGCATACAAAGAATACATTATTTCAATGCAATTTGTAATATCCACTTAATTTGTATGCATGCTCTTGCAAATGGTAATGGCACTAAATAAAAAAAATCAGTCAAAACCCTGAGCTATTACACTTAGAACAAAGCTATAAGAATACAAAGAATATATTTGTAAAATAAAAATGTATATAAACATTAACATACAGGGCAAAAAGATTCTCGGCTGTAGGAGTTGGCTAGAGACAACATTGCAGATATAGCTTGCTTGAGGCTCGGCTTCTTATTCAGACATGGGTCTGAGGTGTGTGACTAGAAATGAGCTATTGACCTCTGCAAACGTGCTTAGTTTAGCACAGCCGAAAGGTAACAAAATTTTCCCATAAAAAAAGAAACTAGAGCTTTATCTGCCAGCTCAAAAATAAAATGTTGCATATTAGGAAAGGTTTACCTCGCTAAAAGGAAGGTTGCCTACATTGAAAACCACATGTCAAATGTCTGTAGATCTAGACATCTAAAGATACATGTTTAACTCGGGAGTTTAACTTTGCATCATCTGTTTGGACTTGCTTTTCTGTATTTGCTCTTTTTAATGTGGTGGGTGGCTTGACTGGTGCAGAAAAGTTGAAGACCTGCATATAATTGCATCTACTGATATCTCTGGATCTACTGGTCATCTTGACATTTATGTTCTCACTGAAGGTAACTTATGATTGGCTTGAATTGCTTTGTTGTGTGACTGGTTTACAGTAAAATAAGATGTTTGATGCACATTTTTGGGGAACTAGGGGTTCTTCAATGAAGTGTGTGGTGGGTTTTTAGCTTAAACTTCATAGTGAGATAGTCCTCACTGGAGTTATGGCAAAATTTCAACCGTCAGTAATAAATTAGAATTGTGCCAGCTTACTTAAGAGTGTACATTTGCCATTGCCTTTAGCTCTACTTAGCCAGGATCTGACTCTTCAGCTTGATCATTATAAGTGAAAGCTTTACTAAAATCTCACATTCCCTGCCTAGCCAAAAGCCTTTTCTCGCAGTATGGGACGTTCTGATGTATAGTAGTGTCAGAGCAACTCATGGTAGTTTGCAGTGTCCTTAACTATGGAACTTTTGTTATTGTATGCTGTTGAGCACTTATTGTTGCTGGGAGACAGTGTGAGGTCAGGCAGTTGTTTGAGGTCAGGCAGTTGTCACACACAGGAATGCACTTGGGGTTGGACCAAATCCGTTCCGAACCTGACCTCCGAATAAGGGAGTGCCATGGGACCCCCACCAAATCAGCTGTGGGCCTGGGCATTGCCCACCCCGCAGCTGCACATAAAGGGGGATGCTTGTGCGGATGTCCTTTTTATCCTATATGGCCACATGGCAATATTGGGTCATTGCACCCCACATCTTTTGCTTACATGCGGGTGGGGAATCCCCTGTCCGCAATTGAATGGTCAGCAACAGAAGGAGCATTCTTCTGTGTTTTGGAAGACTTCAGGTTCAGACTGAACTCCTCCCTGCTCAAAGTAACTCTAAATTTGAGGTCTAATATAAACATTTATTCAGCAAGCCGATTTCAAGTTCTAATATTTAAAGTGACATTAAACCCTCAGATTTTTTAATGTAAACCAATACTGTAATGTGTGCCTTACTGTAATCCATGGTAGTTTCCCTTCTCTTTGCTGCTCTTCCTTTTAAATCCTTATCTCTTCTCATGCTGGGAGAGAACTTCCCTTTTGCAGCTGAGTGCCTCTTCCTGTAGTGCTGGCTCAGGTTGTGAACCTACACACAGACACCATGTATCCATTCCAGAGACAAGGCAGTCTGCTGCAAAACAGAATTTCTGCCCAGCATGAGGAGATACTGATTTAAAAGGAAGAGCAGCAAAGAGAAGGGAAACAACCATGGATTACAGTAAGGCGCACATTACAGTATTGGTTTATGTAAAAAAATCTGAGGGTTTAATGTCACTTTAAGACTGAGCTTGCATAGGGCCAAGCATGGCTTGTTCTTTCAATTGCAAAACTTTGCTTTTTCTGGCATTTTAATGTTGTACAACAGAATAATCAAGCCTTTACTGATTTTTCTGTTTATAAGGGCTGCTGAACTGGTGCATCTCTAGGGAAAATTGAAGACGTGCTAGTGTTTGTACATTTCACTGACAAATGTAGACACTTCATCATGGCCGTGAACCAATTTGAATGGCATCTGCAACAAAAATGCATTGTAAAAAATATTGTTGCAAAGTGTTTTCATGGTTAATGGTGTACTGGCTTCCTGAGCACTCCAGTAGCTAGATATTATGGTGTCCTCCCAGATGTTTAGCCCAGTCCATATGCGTTAGAAATCTTTATTATTGTCCTGTGGGTGATGATGTCCACACTAAACCTAAATGGCAAATTTGGTTAAAATTAACCCTGTTTGCCAATATGTACTATCTAGTCTATTTTATTTTCCTGCTACTACAACACTAGAAACCCAGGGTTAAGAAGTCTGTTTCAAACAGAGTTATAATATGTCTTTAGAACTAGAATGATGTATGTATGTATGTATGTATGTAAATTTCAGCTGTACTATGAGATGGTAACTGAACTTGTATAGTTGCACAGGTCTTCCGTGGTCTGCATAACTTTATTGAGCTTTGGTGTAAAGCCTTACTGTGGTTTACACAATTTTTTTAACATAAACCAATACTGTAAAGTGTGCCTTACTGTAATCCATGGTTGTTTCCCTTCTCTTTGCTGCTCTTCCTTTTTAAATCCTTCTCTCTTCTCATGCTTGGGGAGAACTTCCCTATGCAGCTGAGTGCCTCTTCCTGTAGTGCTGGCTCAGGTTGTGAACCTGCACACAGACACCATGTATCCATTCCAGAGACAAGGCAGTCTGCTGCAAAACAGAAGTTCTGTCCTAGCATGAGAAGAGATACGGATTTAAAAGGAAGAGCAGCAAAGAGAAGGGAAACAACCATGGATTACAGTAAGGCACACATTACACTATTTTATGTTAAAAAAAAATCTGAGGGTTTAAAGGAGAACTAGGGTCAGGGCTTTTCCCCATAGTTCTCCTTAGGGTAACGGGAGGACACAAACTAGCGTCCTCCCGTTACCCTGAGCTCAGTATACCGAGAGCTACAGCTCGCGGTATACTGAGACGCCGGAGCGGATCCCGACATCGATGTCGAGATCCGCCCAGCTGCGTGAGTGACAGCTGGCTCTGCCTATCTAGAGGCAGAGCCAGCTGTACCCTCCCCCGTCCGTTCCGCCAGTCAGCGCTGGCGGATCGGGGAGGGGGGAATCCAGCCCATCCCCTGTCACTGCAGAGAGCCGTGACAGGATCGAAAGGTGAGCGAACGCCGGTATGTGTTCGCTCACTTCTTGATCTACTGAGCCGACCTGTGACAGTCTCATTGTCACAGGTCGGCTAGAACTATGAGGTGAATGAAAAGCACTCACCTCATAGTTCTCCTTTTAATGTCACTTTAAAAACTAATTTTACATGACATATTCTTTGATATCTCTTCTGGATAATGGCCCTATGTAGTAGATGTACAAAAAATGGGAATGCGAGGTGTAGTTTTTTTAAAGATTTGCAGAAAAAAATTTGCTGAAACAAGTGAATTAATGCATGAAAGTATAACATTGTTATTGTTTCCATAATGTCCGATTGAGAAATTTTCTTAAACCTTTTTAAACTGTCCTAGCACCATTACTTTCTTTTTTTTATTTTGTTTTCATTTATGGCCCAGTTAAAGGGTGTGTGAACCCTTAAAATGCACCTCCTTATTTGGTCCTCTTTTGGTCTATTTAATATACCATTTGAAAGCGTTCAATTGTTCAATGAGTGCAAAAAAAAAAACGAATTCTGCCCAAAATCAGTTTAGATGATAGCTTTGTGTTCTCTGCCTGTGATGGCTGTTATCAGTTACATTGCTTTCAGCCATCTCTGAGCACTACAGAACCCTTCCTCTCTTATGGGGAGCAGGAGGTCTCTGTAGTTATGCCCTAGGGTGACAATGCCATTTCTCGATAGCGAGAGTCCAGTAAGTAGTATTTTTCTTCCTGGCTTTAGCTACACTTTAACCCGTTTGCTGCAAGAGCCTTTTTTGCACACAACCACATTTTAGGCCTAATTACTTAAAACCCCACAGAATTATATATTGCAATTTTTTTGCTTTGCATATTAGCTCAACTGGTTTATCAAACCCAAAATTTCAGTAAAAAAAACAAGCTACTTTTTGTGCCTAAAAACACAATTTACATATAAAATATGAGGTTGTGCCGAGTAAATGCCAAACATGCCAAGCTTAAAATATTGTTGCCTCGTGAAAAAATACAGTACCCCTTATTTTCCATAGGCAACACTTTAAAAGCCTGTACAGGTCATCGATTTTAACTGTGAATATTGTTCCTAGAATTATAGCTCTCATTTTGGTGTATGCGATATCTAACATCTGGTGCATAAATCATTTTCGTACATAGGCGTACCCGACACTTGTTTGCATTAGTATGTGCGTGTTCGCAGGGATGGAGGACTTGGGGGAAATTGAAGGTGTTTTTTAAACGTATTTTCTTGAACTTTATTTTTTTTATTTTTTTTTTGCAATGCTATCACATAGTGAGCCTGTGAGACACCCAAGTAATAACACTTTAGTGATGACATTTGTTCTTTTAGAAGACAGATCACACATTTACCGGCCCATGGAAACGATCAGGCGGTTTTATACCTGCCCAAATTGCTTCCAGTGTAAAGCTGACAAACTGTTTACAGGGCCGCGCTGCTGCTGATGTATGACATGTGTCGGCGGCAGCGAAAAGGGTTAATGTGTTAATTCCACAGAAGGAGGATAAGTATTGGTTTCAAGTAGTGATGCATCAAAATTCGCATACTGTTTGCCAAATCTTGTCCATTTTTCTTTTTGTTGAATTGGGAATTTATTTGTGCGTGGAATATTTCATATCCATAGAGGTTTTGTTGTACGTGACAAGTCATTTGGTCCCTTTGTGGCTGGACGTACAGTGTACGTCTCCCGTCACGAAGGGGTTAATGTGATTCAACATTTAAAATATTACATGGAAATACAGCGATTTCTGAATGCTTTTTTTCAGGACTGAAAATGAAATGCTTGTTCCACCTGATCTGGAGCTTTTCATAACTATAACCACCAGCAACAAATCCCAGCTGGCACTTGCACCATAGAGAAGGCACACCCAGCTTGTCCTACATTGCGTTCAGGGATACCACAAACTCTATGGTCATTGTTACAGAATCTGTGTCATGTTTCTGTGGATACTCCCTCGTCTTGCAGTTCAAGTATATTTGAATCCATTAATATAGAGTAGGTAGGAGTTGGAACCCCTGTCAAGATTTGTATTCTTGCTTTTGTCCCTGCTGGAGAAATGTATCCCATTTGTCCAGGTGACCATTATCACCGTGACAAAAAGAAAATCTAACATATTGAGTTTCCAACTGAATAAAAATAGAGGGGAAGTTTCCCAAAAAGCATACTTTCTGTTGACAAGTGTCTAAGGGCATTTCCTTTACTTTGAGAGATTTCTTCTCACTTCCTGCTGTGTGTAGAGCACAGAACCTAAAGTGAAATCTCCCCAATTGGACTCGGTTGGCCAAAGAAAAACTTGGCAGGGGATTTAACCATCATCTACAGTCTTGGTGCCAAACCTGCTGCTTCTCCGCACTTACTTTGGGGCCCCTGTAGATGCAAGTCGGCATTTTGGTATTTACGCATATCTCTAAAGGAACCTTATTCTTTTAACTGGCTTCTAGTGGGTAAATGGCCTGGCTTATTTCTTTTGCACTCTTCCTTTTTTCTGCGCTGTCCATCCATCCTTCCTCTTTCCTTCCCCCCCCCCCCTCCATCTGATCTGCTTTAAGAGATCCTGATGAGATGTATCAATTCTGGCACAAATGTAGAATCTGTTGATTAATGTCATAAGTAAGGGGCTGTAAGAGAAGTGAACTCGAGCAGTCTTGTATGACATGTCTCCAGCCAATGACTGTGTCCCAATTCTCCAATAACTCTTAATGCATGTTCCCAGTCTCCATTTCCTCTTGCATGTCTGAAGCCTCTGACCGCTGTATGTAGCATTACATTTGCTGATTATTATATAGTCGTTTGGTGATGTCAGTGGCTGCATTTGAGGCCCACCTATATCTAGTAAGTTGCCTTTTACTGCTCTGCTCTCTCCAACAGAAAAGATTTGGCTTAAATTATACTTTACTGTAACTATTAATCCATCAATATGACTGGTAGCCTCTTTAGCCAGGTGTAGAGGTGGAGCTAAGTTGGGACCATAGAAGTCTGTGCTGTTACTGGGGTTCACAGGAACTCTGAAGGACAACAAAGCTGGCCTGCAGGTTCTCAATATTATCTGCGTTTTGGCAGAAAAGCCAGCCCAGAGATTTGTGATGGGCACAGGTTCACTTTAAGACCCCGTTCACATTGAGCGATTTATCGCGCGGTAATTCCCGCGATATCAAGCTCCAATGCAATCCAATGGGCCAAAGGATCCTGCTGTCGCGGGTTGTGTTTCGCTACAGCAGGACCCTTTTTGGAGCGGATTTAGCCGTGATTCAAGCTTGCTCAATGCAAGCTTGAACGCGACATCGCGTGGCAAATCGCGCGACAAACGCGCGATTTGCATATCGCGCAGTGGGAACGGGGCCTAAGGGTGATTAATTGTAAACATATTTAATGCAACCACGCTAAAAATAGAGGGCAGCTGGTCCCCGTTGTATCTGAAGGTTTATTAAAGGGTTCATTAAAATGTAAGCAATCCTGCATTAGAAAATATGCGGGTGGCCAGTGTTTGAAAATGTGTTTGTCATTCATGGTGATCTGATAGGTAAGCAGATGTGATGTTTAAATCGCAGACCTGAAACAAGCATGTTGCCAGTGAGATTCAAAGTATTGATGACAGGCAGGTAATCATTTTGAGGTTGTTGACTACTGTATTTATTTATTTTTCTTCTATACAAACCTGCCAAAAAAAGTGATGGCAGCAGCTATTATCTTTGTGGTTGCACAGTGCTTAGTGTTCACAAATCTGCTTCCCTGTGTCTTTCATTTATTTTGAAAAAATACTTTGTCTTGCGATGGTTGTAAAGTAATTTAAAAAACGTACGATCTGCCCATCTTGGATAGGCAGATCGTACTTGCGATCATTGCAAGCCCGCCACGCTGAGGGGCGGCCTTCCGATGACCGCAATGCTGAACGGGCAGTGTGCGCGTGTGCACACCAGCCTGTTCGGCATTTGTCTCCCAAGCATGCCACAAACCAGACGAAAATCTTAAGATTTTCGGCTGGTTTTCGAACATGCTCCTTAGACAAAAGACAGTAAAAACGGTTGCACGCCTGCCATACACTTTGCGATTATCGTACGATGGCGGGATTTCCCGCGATTATCTTGCGATAATTGCAGTGTATGGGCACCTTTTTAGTCCTTCAGTGCTAACCCACAATGATATTTAGCATGATTATATATATAGGTGTGTGTTATAGATAGATATATTCAGTGTTTGATGTGGTGTTTTGGTTCCTCTGAAGCCACTATTCCTTGTACCTTTAGTTGTTTAGGTGATTTAATAATGAATAATGCAGGTCTCCTTAGTTCAAGAATTACTATACTGAAGAATCATCTGTTGCCTTTGTTTCAAATTCTGAATTGTATGTTTTGAGGCTCGTAAAGGTAAAGAGTATTTTCTCAAATTGTCTGAATGAATTAGTCACTGCAATGGAGATCTGTGAGGCCACAATTTTTTTGAAGCGACAAATTCTTTCAGAATAACAGGAAAAGAAAGTAAATGGCGCATGGACTGCAACCATTGAGCTAATGGTATCGCTGTGCTCTCTACTGAGTTTTGTGAGATCATAATTTAGAATGTACAGCAAGGAGGTCGGTATAGCTATGACTGTACAGCTTTCTTCTGCTTTGCTTTCTAGTTATCTTTACTGAAGAATTCTTTTGACATATATTCTAAAATGAATATAGTTGTAAATCTTTTCTCAATGGTTTGAACTACTTGCAGCTCTTTTGCTACTCTAAGTTAAGTTCTAAGACTTCCAGTAATGAACTTTAATCCTGTTCAAGACATGCTTTTAGTAATGTAATATTGGTGTTAACTCGTGTTGCATTGGCATTTATCACTCTACAAAAGCTTGTCATTTTATTGTGATGTTGTGTTTTTTTTCATTATAAATAATGCAGTCCTAAATTTTAGAATTGAACCTTAACCTTTTTACATGGAAATTATTTCAGTATGAAACGTCTTGTTTGTACTAATTTGCATGTTAAACTCTCTTCTCTCATTCAACAACATGTATAAGGTAACATCTCCATGTTTTGACAAAGAAACTCTTTCCTTTACAGCCAAACAGGCAAAAAATTAATGGCGAAGTGTCGAATGCTTATCCAGGAGAATCAGGAGCTGGGGAGACAGCTGTCCCAGGGTCGCATTGCTCAGCTTGAGGCAGAGTTGGCTTTACAGAAAAAGTATAGTGAGGAGCTTAAAAGCAGCCAGGATGGTAAGGGTTATTTAATGCATGAAATGTGTAATTTTAGATTTTAATTTGTGTTGTGCAGTCTTCTGTTGAAGCAGTGCCTGGCATTAAAACACCCTCTCTTCCATGGAACGCAAGTTACTAAAGTTTCTAAACTTTTCTCAATATTTAGTGGAAATTGATAGCTTTACATTAGATTTTCTAAAGCATAACGAAAGAGGCGTTGCTTTAGTACACTAAATTTCTTTAGATATTAAACAAATGTGCATTTGTTTATGTAATCTGTTTTACATACTATGTTGTACTGTGCACATACAGCTGTTTCATCCAGTGCCAAAACGTAATTTTTTTCTTTTTTTTTTCTACGGGAGACGGTACTTAAATTGGAAGGCTCATCTACTGGTGGTTTGGTCCCCCTGTTGCTCAAAATGGATGTTTTACCATGTTTTCTTTACATTTTTCAGACACTGCCTATCTCTCCCTAAAGCCTACTTTTGTAAGCTACAGTCAGTGTTTTGGCGCTACCTGTTGTCGCATTCTACCCCCCCTTATCCACTACAATATTCTAGTCTGTCAAAAACAATCCGGGGGTTTGGTCTTCTTTGCTTGGAACTCTACCACTAGGCCTCTATTATCTGACTGAATCTTTCATGCCAGAGACGAGCTGTGGTTGGAGTTGGAGGATTTGTTTATCAGCAGTTCCACTTTTGACATTTGCCATGGGTTTTCCCTCAGGATCGTCCTTTCCACTTGGCCTTTTGAGATTCACATTTCCAGAAAAAGCCTCTTTCTTCCTATATAGGACCATTGTCCCCCATTTTGAGCTGTCCTGCCTTTCTGTCGGGAATCGTTGTGACCTCCTTTCTATGATGGACAAAGGGTGGCCTTTCCCATCTAGGGAAGACACTCCGGTGATGGTCGATCAAGCCCTATTTCTGATATGGTGGAGGGTTTGTGCCCTTGCCAGTACTTTCAGCTGTGGGGTATTGTTAGTTGCCTTGCTGTGCCAGGCACTGTGTTTAGGGAACCAACCCTTTTCCATTTAATATTTTATTGAAATTTTTTTTTTTAGACAAGACAGAGCAAAAAAAAAAGGACAAAGATGAAAAAAACATCGGATAGCTCATATAATACATATAAACATATATACAAGACAGGTCGCGTATTTACCAACCCCCTTTTGAATGTTTTTGCCTTCAGTCCTGAGCACCCTTGCATGTAGTTTCCCAAATATGGTTTTCTTTTAGATCAGATTGTCTCCTCCTGTCATTATCTCTCGGTCTAGAAACAAAACCTACAATGTACTCTCACCCCAGTTAATTGGGCAAAAAAATTTCACATTGACTCATAAACTGAACATTGTCACGGTTACTCAGGAGAAGAGTTATAAAATATTGACACTGGTCCATATGCCCTACCACCCTTAAGAGAATATTTCTGGATGCCTCGGACCGATGTTGTGGTGCAACCAGGGGTACTACAGTATGCAATGCATTTTGTGGGCATGCCCCATGGTGTCTGCCTTTTGGTCACAGATCTCTTTATAAACTTTAAACGGATAGCCTTCCAGGTTCTATCTCAAAAGGCTCTGCTATGCCTTTTTTATGGCAGCCAGATTAGTGTGATATCTAGTCACTGGAGATAGTCTCCCTGGATGCTAATGGGGGCACAGAGGGCTTCTTAAACGTATGACGACACAGGCCCTTGAGCAGAATGGCAAATGCTCTATGTATACAATTATTTGCCTATGTTTGGCCACCTTTAACCAGTTAAGCGCTAGAGCTATTTCAGCTACAGGGCTTATTACTTTGGCAATAACTTTACTAATGATTAACATTGACAAACAAAGAGTGACCACCCTGGTATACCCTCACTCATTTGCCAGCATGCAACTCTTTTTTTTTTTTTCTCTAGTTTTTTTGTAGGTTGGATGTTGTTTCTTTACTGAGAGAACCATTTTTTTCCACCTTTTTTATATTTTAAGATCTTTTTCTTTTTTTTTTTTTTCTTCAGCCAAGATTTTATCTACAACTTGCTTTAGCTCCTTTTTTATGCAGTTATCCGGGTTGGTGTATACTCAGCTACTTGGCTTTTGAGGCTGTTCCTGGACCCAACTGTACTGTAATGATTGCATGGCCTGCCTGGATTGTGACCTTCAGGCACTGGGCCCTGCAGCATGTTCCAGTCTCTAGGCAAACCAATTTGCCTAACACGAATGACGAAGCTGTCTCTGACCCAGTGGCTTCGGAATCCAGCTCTCGTGTTGGATAGATGCGTCATGGTCTCTTCCCAATCAACTGGATCTTCTGTCTCAAGGAACAGTTTGGCATCCTGCTTTCACAGTCATTGGCCTTTACAGAATGGCTGTTGAAGCTCAGGCCTCTCTGATCTCCACAGTGTTAAAACCAGGAAGCCCACATCCCGGAAGGTCTACCATCACACAAGGCATACTTCTCTTGTGAGAAAATACATTTGCATTTCAGAAAATATTTTGTATGATGAGGCTTTTATTTTTACAATCTGGATTGGATCAGCAATTGGCTCTAAGTACGATCAATGGCTATTCCCCTATTCACTTACACACAAGGCTGCGTTCCCTCATCACTGCCAGGCATGTGTCTGAATTGTTAGCTTTTGTCCTGAAAAGAACCTTTTCTGATCTTACCCAAGAACAGAATTGTATTAGGCCTTAAGCCTCTCCTTCTTTCCCAAGGTGGCTTCTGCATTTCACCTCAACCAGGACATTGTGTTTCCATCTCTGTCCTGCCCAAGTACTACAGATGATTTCCCTTCAGCCACTACTTCCATTAGGATTGACTCTCTTAGTTATCCCTGATAATTCCCCAAGGGGGAGCTTCCTTCTCATTCCACCATTTCTAGGTGGCTCAGTCAATCATCATTCAAGCTTATGGAGGTAAAGTAGTTCAACTTTTGCTGTCAAATTTTAGAAACCCAGACTATAGGTTTGTGTTCCCGTTCACACACCATACCTAAACAAAACAAAAAAACCATCTATTGCACTTTAAAATTGTTTAAAATAGCTTGCAAACTGATAAAGTGCATTGGCATACAATGTATGCCAATGCACAACTGCTCAAACAAATTAAAGGAACACTTTGTAATCAGAGTATAGCATCAAGTCAATAAAACTCCTGGGATATTGGTCAGTTAAGTAGCAGAGGGGGTTGTTAATCGGTTTCAGCTGCTTTGGTGTTAATCAAATTAACAGGTGCACTAGATGGGCAACAATGAGATGACCTCCAAACCAGGAATGGTTTTACAGGTTGTAGAATGTGCTCTGATTTGGGGGTGCCCTTAAATTACTGATGAACAACTGAATCTTAAATAAGTGTCGGGTTTATTTACAAATAGGGATATACATACATATTACAATTAAGGGAATTTGAAAGGGGAATTGGGGATAGGAATTGAGGTTAAGGATCCTACAGCTAGCTACACCATTCTCTCTCTCTCATTCACACAAGCCATGGGTTTTTCTCTGTTCTTCGGACACGCCTCTCCAGCAGGTCTCAGCGAATCACATTCTTGATTGCAGAGTTCAGAAAGACTTGTCTTGTCCAAAGGTCTTGCTTGTCAGCTAGGTTAGTGTCACACAGGAAGAAGGTTCCATCATATGCCCCTGCCCCCATCCCAGCATATATGCCTTGCTGACACAGGTGAGGGCAGTAAATACCAGCAGGGGGTCGGGCTTGCCCCAGGACATGACAGTCCAGCAGATCTCCTTTGATCAGTGTCCAGCCCCAAGAACCCTTTGATGGTCTTCATTTGCATATCAAACAGCACGGGCAGCTCACGATATTAAGGAACCTTTCCATCAAAGATGTATCATAGATGTCAATTATTTTAGCTTCCAACACAGGTGGAGGCCACTGACCTGACCTTTTTTTCCCTACTCATCTTTTCTGACCACTTGTTTTGCATTTGGCTAGAGTCAGTGTCACTACTTGGTAGCATGAGGTGATACCTGGACCCTATAGAGGTTGCACAGGCATGCCAACTCCTTCAGGATGGCACATCAATACATGCCATTGCCAGAAGGTTTGCAGTGTCTCAAGAGCATAGAGGAGATTCCAGGAGAGCTGGACAGGACCGTAGAAGGTCCTTAACCCATCAACAGGACCGGTATCTGCTCCTTTGTGCAAGGAGGAACAGGATGAACACTGCCAGAGCCCTACAAAATGATCTCCAGCAGGCCACTGGTGTGAATGTCTCTGACCAAACGTCCTCTAGTGGGCCCTGTGCTCACTGCCCGGCACCATGGAGGTCGATTGGCATTTGCCTTTGAACACCAGAATTGGCAGGTCCACCACTGGCTCCCTGTGCTTTTCACAGATGAAAGCAGGTTCACCCTGAGCTCATGTGACAGACGTGAAAGGGTCTGAAGAAGCCATGGAGAACGTTATGCTGCCTGTAACATTGTTCAGCATGACCGGTTTGGTGGTGGTCTAGTGATGGTCTGGGGAGGCATATCCATGTGGGGGACGCACTGACCACCACAGGCTAGACCATAGCACCCTGACTGCCATTAGGTATCGGGATGAAATCCTTGGACCCATTGTCAGACCCTACGCTGGTGCAGTGGGTCCTGGGTTCCTCCTGGTGCATGACAATGTCCGGCCTCATGTGGCGAGAGTATGCAGCCAGTTCCTTGAGTATGAAGGAAATTATACAATTGAATGGCCCCCACGCTCGCCTGACCTGAATCCAATAGAACACCTCTGGGACATTGTCTCTGTCCTTCCGACGCCGCCAGGTTGCACCTCAGTCTAAGAGCTCATTGATGCCCAGATCTGGGAGGCGATACCCCAGGACACCATCCGTTGTCTCATTAGAAGCACGCCCCGACGTTGTCGGGCATCCATGCAAGCACATGGGGGCCATACAAACTGAGTACCATTTTGAGTTGCTGCAATGACATTTCAGCACAATGGACTAGCCTGCTGCATCATTTGGTCACTTTGATTTTTGGGTTGTCTTTGAATTCAGCCCTCTGTAGGTTGATAATTTTTCATTTCTATCAAACAATGTGGCATCCTTTCGTTCCTAACACATTACCCAGTCCAGTATACAGTAGATATCCAGCATGATATTGTTCCCCATTGAGATCTGATGTGTTTTCAAAGTGTTCCTTTAATTTTTTTGAGCAGTTTACTATCCAAGCCTTGAGATATTAAACCCTTTGCTAGGACAGTTCAAATCTAGTTTGGTTTAATTATGGCAAACAATAACTCCCTAGACCCCTCAACATTACATACAGGGATTGCTAGGTAGAAATGTTTAGACAATAAAAAAGGTTAATAGCTATTTTTATAATTTTTACATGTCGCTATTCACATACATTTATACTATGTGTTATCCCAGTTTGGCAGCAAAATGTAAATGCACTTAAGCATCAGGTTCCACTCTCTCCTGTTAAGGCACACTCTGCTAGATCTGTGAGTGGGCTTTTTTCCGCATCCCAGCGACTGTTGCCCAGATTTGCAAGGCTGCCACGTTGTCTTCTGTTCACCTGTTCTCTAGGTTTTACCAGGTGGATGTTTAGGCCTTATCTGATGCTAGCTTTGGGCAAAGGAACTTCATTGAGGGACACAGGACACCCCTCCGTGTTTCTGGTCTTGCTCTTGGCACTGCTTGTTACAAAATGGAGTCATGCTGGGACTAGGAGGGATTACCGTATTTTTCGCTCCATAAGACGCACTTTTTTCCCCCCCAAAAGGAGGGGGGGAAAGTGCCTGCGTCTTAAGGAGCGAATCCCGACGCCCGAGACATGCAGTTTCGGGCGCCGGGCGAGTAGTAGGAGCCACTGCGCGTTTAATACGAGTGATCTAAGGAGATCACTCGTATTAAAGCCGAGCGGCGGCGGCGATCGAGTTCAGCAGCAGGAGCCACTGCTCGTTTATTACGAGTGATCTAATGAGATCACTCGTATTAAAACCGAGCAGCGGCGACGATCGAGATAACCATAGAGCAGACGAAGAATAGACGTTCTTCGCCTGCTCTGTGTCATCACTGAGACCGTGGCGCTGTAATCACAGCGCCACCTGTCTCAGCGGTCACTAACTGCAGCTTCTGTCACAGCTTCTGTCATAGAAGCTGTGTCAGAAGCTACAGTCTCGAGTGCTCCATAAGGCGCGCCTGACCTCCCTGCGTCCTATGGTCCGGTGCGTCTTATGGACCGCAAAATACGGTATATCACACTGGTCACTGTTTGTTTTTTTTTGCTTGCCAGTGTCCAAATCCTCCTGTAGGTGACAATATAACCCAATTGTCTATGAATCCTGTGTCTCTCAATTAACTTCCAATAGATTTATATGAGTACGAAAATCCAATTTTTTAATATATATATTTTTTTCCAGTTTGACCGGTGATAATTACTTTACAAATGCATTCTGCAACTTGTACCCTGTATCTTGATCCAAAATGATGTTTCTGGTACAAAGCATGGTGAAGTTAATTAATTTAAATGTAATTTTAAAACACCAGAAAAAAAACATGCTATCAGTATTTCTAAAATGAAAAATTTGAAAAACCCTAATGGCTGGTTAGTGATAATAAGAGGGTTAAATAAGTTTGTTTTTTTAAACTTTTTACTACCTTCTGCTGAACTTATGCAACTCCTGTGTAAAATTAAATAAGAGTGCTAATTATGCATTGTAATTTGCTGCTTTTGACAGCTGCAGCTAATAGATCAATTTTTGTTTTAAATCAACTTAGCTGGTGATACAGGATGTTTATCTGTTTGATGTTAATATCCAGACCATATTCGGTATATCAGAGTTGATGTCTTTAAATCTCATCTGTAGCCACCCCAATAAAGCTATATTTATATTTGTTACCCAGTTATATTGTGAAATGTATTTATTACCATTGAATACAGAGCCTTTGTATACATTACAATCACAATACAATTCAAGACCAAGATGATGAGGAGGACAGTAGGAGAATTTCAGATAGTGTTAGTCCAGCTGCATTACATGGCATTTTCTAGATGACTAAGGTCATTTAAAAAAAAAAGGTTTGCACAATTGGAATGTAATGACAGGTGGGACATTAATGCCAAACTTGTAATAAAGCAGTTAAACAATGATGAACAAATGTGAAGTGCAATGCTTTGTACATTACTAAACCATATTCCATCTTATCCCTTGTTCAAAAAGTAGTTTAGATTTTGTTTAAAGGGTTGGCATAACTGTGTTTTGTTTATTTTCTTTTCCTTTTAAAAAGTACTCCTTTTTAATCTTATGCCCTTTGTTTTCTGTAATACAGAACTGAATGACTTCATTATTCAATTAGATGAAGAGGTTGAGGGAATGCAGAGCACTATTTTGCTCCTACAACAGCAGCTGAAGGAATCCCGTCAACAGCTCTCTCAGTTGCAACAGCAGCAATCTCAAAATTCAGCTATCAGGACTCAAGCAGAGCCCAAGGAAGAAGGGGAATCTAGTGGCAAGGATTGCAGTCGCTTGTCAAATGGACCAAGCAATGGAGGTTCTTCTCACCAGAGAACTCACAGCTCTACAGGGCTTTATAGAGAGAGTAGCAATGCAGAAGGTGACTTTCCTGCATCTCCAGTGAATGAGGGCAAGTTGTCAAACCACTCGGAGGAGAGAACTGGTAGAGGGGGAAGCAGCTATATGAATCCACTCAGTACTGGTTATGAGAGTGTAGACTCGCCCACTGGAAGTGAGAACTCTCTCACCCACAACTCTAATGACACAGACTCCAATCATGACTCTCAAGAGGAGAAACCGAGGAGTGGGAAAGGCAGCCGAACTGTAAGCTCCCGTCACATTCAAAATGGCTTGGATTCTGGAGCGAATATGCAGGGCTCTGTTTTGTAAAAATAAGAAAATGTTTTTTTTTTGTTTTCTTTTTTATACATCCTTTAATTTCAGAACTAATACTGTTCAGTGCATATTTTGTCATACTTTTTTTGCCTTTTGAGTTTTTTGTTTTTCATTGTTGCTTACTGTAATACCTCTGCCAATCTGGATGTTTTAACAGATAATTGCGTTGAAAGTTGTAAAGAAAAATTTACATTTGTTTAGATTATTTTTATGTAAGGTAATAAAAAGCTGAACTAATTTAAAACTTGGAAATTTCACAAAAATGATATCTGTACAACGTGTACCCAAAACCTTTGCTGTGTAATGGCATTCCTACCCATGTTTTCATCTTACCTAGACATCAACAATCTTCCATGGTACTGTGTGGGTTTGGCTGCCAAAGTTTGCCCAGTGACCTAGCTATACCACAGGCTGGACTATTAGAGTCCTCTGGTAGTTTCAGTGTTAAACACAGTTGCTTTCTTCAGTAAAAACATTTGTTCATGGCTGATTTTTCCTTCTTTAGATGGCTGAACGTTAAAGACTTGTGTGCCGTTGCTCAGTTTTCAAACTGTTGTACATTGTTTATGCATATGACTCTGTGACTCTAATATTACCTTGCCTGTACTGACCAAACCAAAATAAAGATTTTTAATGTCACCTTTACACAACCATTTTGTGCATTCAGTAACTGAAACAACAGCCTAAAATCTCATGGGCAAAGAGTTCGTGCCATTATGGAAACTTCTGTCACCGTGGTATTCTAGGGACGTGATAAGTGAAGGATTTCTGAGGTTGCCACCTTGACTGTAGACAGCAGAAACACATTTAGTGCATCTGCATTCATTACGTGCAAATAGGCAACGAACCTCCCCCCCCCTCAATCATGAAGCTTTTAATGATTTTGAAAGTGTGTCCATAAGCATTGTCCTGTTTGTTATGTTAGTACATAAAAACCTACTTTATATTTCTCATGTTCCTATTCACGTAGCATAACATTAAAAAAAAAAATTAGTAATTGCAGCTTACCTTTTTTACATGCTGCAAAATCCTACTTTTGTTCTCACTGTTGGGTGACTTGTGTTTACCATAATTAACCCTGCCATCTCATCACCAAAGTAGATGAGTGGGATCAGTAGATGCCTGATAACTGTAGTTTCTGGTTGCTCGAGGGTTAATAGTAACTCTCAAGCAACCCCTGTGGTGCCAAACTGCCCCATTCATCTGCTTGCTAGATTCCGCAGCTGGCAGGTGAATGTAGACCGCAGGAGTTTACTGTACACTTTAAAAGCCTACTGAAAAGTATCGTTTGCTATTGCTGACATCTTTCTGAAAATGTGTTACCTCTTTGTCATGCTGATCCAGTGATTCCAGTACTTTTGAACCTTTAACCAAAAGCAAGCCTGCAAATCAAGGTTTCTGACATTGCTTGATTCTTGATGTTTTGGGCCATTGTCCTCGAAAATGTTGAAGCCAAAGACAACCAGACACCCAGCATCTGCAGGAGGTCCGCAACAAGAGCACTTCATTTTCGCTGATTGAGGGACACAGGAATTCAGATAGTTGGATTATACTGCCACCTGCAGGAGGGTTGGACTCTGGCAAAAAGAAAAATCGTAAGCCAGGGCCCAGTATAACTCCTCTTCTACCCAGCAGTGTCCGTTCTAGGATTCTAGGCTCTTCTCTAGCTTCAACCAACTTTTTGTGCTTTGCTCTTTTTTTTTTTTACTTTTTTTTTTCTTCCATGGATTCTTCTCCTTTTGACTTCAGCCAAGATTCCCCGCTACATCTAGGATTGTGCTGATCTCTGTACAGCAACTGTCCAGATCACTGATTCCTCAACCCAGCTTTGGCGGTCCCTGGCACCCGGACCCTTTTGGACTGAACATGTGGGGCTAGTCTGAAATGTGACCTTCGGGCACTGGATTCTGGTGATGGTAAAACCTCCATGAACTTGTTTTACCACTTCCTGACCAGGCATTTTATATAGTTACAAATTATTTGAGGATGAATAAAGACACTGGTCTATCAAGTTCAACCTATGTGAGTGTGTGTGCCTGTGTACATTAAAGAGTACCTGTTAATTAATTTTATATGCAAGAGTACTTTACCCCTTTTATGTTTTGTTCTCTGAGGAAAGTAAACGGCTCATGAATGATTCAGTACTTACTGCTGATACCACTGCTTGTAGGAGGGAGTTCCACAACTTTACCGATCTAACAGAAAAAAAATCCCTTCACCCTTTTTGGTCAAATGTTTGTTACTAATATTACCATCACCATTAAACAATTCGTACAATGAATTGCCTCGAATGAACAAGTTTAAATATTGCAATTTTTCCTCATAGCTTTAGGTCCACCAGCCCCTTTACCAGTTTTGTTGTCCTTCTCTGGACTCTCTCCAGTTCAAGGACATCCTTTCTGTGGATTGGTGGCCAAAATTGAACCGCATACTTAAGATGAGGCCGAACTAGTGTTTTGTAAAGTGGCAAATTTGATTTGTCGCTACAGTACACTCCCTTTTTTATGCATGAAACTAGTCTGCTAGCGTTATTTGCTGCAGCCTGGCATTGCATGCTATTGCTTAGTCTGCAGTCAACAGTGACCCCCAGATCTTATTCCACTTCTGACTTACTCTATGGAGCTCCCATTAACGTGTATTCTGCTTGCCAATTTTTTTTAAACCCCAAAATTCATTATAGTTTTTAACATTAAACCTCATTTGCCATTATAGTTGCCCACTCCCCTATTTTATCCAGGTCCTCCTGTAATATTATAATTATGGATGCACCGATACCGGTATTTTGGTACCGAGTACCGATAATTTTTTTTCTGTACTCGCCGATACCAATTACTGAGTAACAGTCGCCACCTGGCTTCCTAAATAGCCGGGCAGCTTGTAAAGAGTCGCCACCCGGCTTCCCGATTAACAAAAAAGTCCCCTCTTACCTTAGTATGTGCAGCCTGTCATCCCCCGGGGCCCCTCCAGCGAGAACGCGGCCTTCGTCCGGTACCCGGCCGGAGCCGTCTAGCCGGCCAATCAGGATGACGTGGGAGCATGAAGCCAGCTTCCCGGCCAATCAGAAAGCAGGGCGTCGCGTCATTAGACGGCGCCTGGCTTCCTGATTGGACGGCTCGGGCTGGGTACCGGACGAAGGCCGCATTCTTGCTGGAGAGGCCCCGGGGGGATGACAGGCTACACATGGTAAGGTAACCTTACCTCACGAGGCCAGCTTCCAGTCAATTGTGAAACCGGGCAGCGTGTAATGACGCACTGCCCGGCTTCCTGATACCGGAAGTACTCGTACTAGGCATCGGAGCATTTGGGCGAGTACGAGTACTTGCCCAAATACTCGGAATCGGCACCGATATCGATACTAGTATCGGTGCATCCCTAATTATAATGTCTAAGCTCATGTCTATTACCCTCCCAATTCTAGTATCATCAAACACAGAGACATGGCTATTTACACCTTCCCCAATATCATTTAATAAACAGGTTAAACGGTATTGGTCCTAATGCAGAACCCTGGGGCATGCCACTGCCAACTTTAGACAAATTAGAAAATTAGGAATTTATCAGTTCTCTTGGGACACAAGCCTGTAGCTAGTTTACTATCAACGTAGAGACCATGTCATCAATGGATTGTTGCATGTGTAATAAATGTGTGGTACCTTTATCAATGCTTGTCCAAATTCTAGGTACACTGTGTCCACTGGCTTTCCTCCATCTAGGTTGCTACTCACCTCCTCCTAGAATATTAGTAGAATGGTCATAAGCCCATTCTGGTTGTCCCCTATTATACCGCTAACACAGACAAAATCTTGTAGATAGTCCTTTAACATCCCCTCAAACAATTTGCATGCTATTGATGTTAAACTGGCCAGTCTGTAGTTCCCAGGTAGGCATAAAGGTATCTTAAACCTTTTTTGAATATTGCTACCACCGTTGCTTTTTCTGTTGGTACCTTTCCAGTCAGTATGAGTCCCTGAAAATTAGGAACAAGGGTCTCGCTATAACTTGGCTGAGCTCCATAAATACCCTTGGGTGTAGGTTGTCTGGGTTGGAGGAGTTATTCACAATTTTTCTAGTCTTTGTTGAACCCCAACTATCACCGACCATTATGGTATATTACAAGCAGCTCACGTTCTTTTTATATCTATTAAACCCATTTTATTTTATTTCTTGTGATCACGCTCTCATGCACATCATTTATGGGACCTACCAGTTTTTTCCCCCACCTTTTTACTTTTTATTTATTGGAAGATTTTTTTGTGGTTCTTCCTATTCACTATTATTGCAATCTGTTTTTTTGTATTCTGTTTTAGCTGCCTGGATTGCCCTATTATATCTCCTATTGCATTCCTTGTAGCTCCTGTAATGCCAATGCTTTTCCTTCCATCATATATTTTTTAGATGTCGGCTTCCTCCCATTGATATATTTTACCGTCTGATTCATCCATTAGCCCTTGTTCTTTTATTTTTGTTGCCCAAAGGTATGCACTTGCTAATTTCCTTTTTTATAGTATATTTTTAAAACAGTCCCACTTCTGATTAGTGTTCTTTGTTAGAAATCATTTGCCCATTTGGTAACATACAGTAAGTAATGCAGCTTATCAAAGTTTGCCTTTTTGAAGTTTAGCATTCTTGTCCAATCATAATGGTTTTTATTTGATTTTTTTTTTTCTGTACCCTTCTTTAAATGTAATCATCCTGTGATCACCGTTACCCAAGTTTTCCGGAGTTGCTATGTCTTCACCTAGGTCCGTGTCTTTTGAAATTACGTCTAGTATGACATTCATCCTATTTGGGACTTCTACCATCTGATCCATGATATTGTCCTTCAATAAGTTTAATAAGTTTAGGAAGCACCATGCCTTGGTTGAGTGAGCGGTTCCATTAGGCCAAGCAATGTTGGGATAATTGAAGTTTCCTTGCTTGCCTGCCATTTCTATGGAGGATAGATTAATGAAGGTTAGACAGCAGCCGATTAAATTCATTTAATTTGATTGTGAGAGCGTTTCTAACCCTTACACCCACCCCATGTAAATCTCATTTCCAACTGCTGACATCCGCTGGGTTGAGTGTAGCATGTGTGCACTCCACACTCTTTTCCTTCCAGTCAGCATAAGAAGAACCATCCCACTGCTGCTTTCAAGAAACCATGTTGAGCTCCTGTATGTTACCTCCACCTGCCGGACCCACATCAGCACTAGCTGCCTTGGGTTTGTGAGTAACATGCCTTGCCTCATACTTTAGGCTTAGTTGCACTACTGCTACACAGTTGTAGCATCTCTGCACAAAGACACACGAGGGACAGTCCTGCACCCCCAACCTATAGAGGTTCTGGGTGTGCCTAACTCTATTTTCTGAAGGAACTGGTGCCTGTAATTATGAATCTGCACCAATTGTTATTGGGTCTTCATCTGAGTTAAGGTGCCCATACACCGATCGATTATCGTTCGTAAATTGTCCACAAGTGGTCTTTCGAATGATAATCGATCAGTTGATGGGAACCCAATGATTTTATTTTTTTACTGTACTCTTGGCCAAATTTCCTCAAAGGGTGAAGCTGGAAAGAGTGACTTTGGAGAGCCGTACCCAGACCTGACTGGACGGCTAGTCTGGAAAGTGACCGTCAGACACTGCACTGTGGTGCTTCCCACATCTTAGAGCCCTGGTAAAAGATAGCCGTAGAGCGCTTTTCAAGTCCAGAGCCATGGCATTGGCTCAGCACTTGGCCCCCCGCCCCCCTTTTAAGATTTACTCTGTTGAGTAAGGCTATTTGTGCCGAAGCAGCGGGAGTTACCACGTTTTTTGTATCGCTGGGTGCCTTTCAAATTTCTGACTACCACTGGTATACAAAGGCACAGATGCCAGTAATCTGGAATCCAGTAACCTTGTAGTTATAAGGTCTACATTATTGGTGTCTCTGCTCCAGCAGGTGAAACCCTGTTGTCAGGGGCCTCTACTGCAGCAATTCGAGACTTTGTGGCCAGATTCACCCAGTTCTTTGTGGATACTGATTGCAGAGACTCTAGGTGTGCTTCAGCACCATCCTCTGCAGAATCTATCTCTAACCTTCCTGAGGATTTAGAACAGGCTGGGCCACCAATTGCTGTGGCCATCTGAAACAATCTATCACTGAAGAGACTGTTTTTGAGGTACTACAGTCTCCTGCTGTCACCTCATAATCACAAGAGGTAATTTCGTCCCATATGGTTTCAGTATGAATTAGGGATGCACCGATACTAGTATCTAGGTGACGAGAAAGCATGGAGCTGGCTTTCTGGCCAATCGGGAAGCCGGGCAGCGTGTACTGACACGGCGCCCAGGTTTCTGATTGGCTGGGAAGCCGGCTTCATGCTCCATTGTCGCCTCATGACGTGGGAGAATGGAGCCGGCTTTGCGGCCAATCAGGGAGCCGAGTGCTGTGTCATTGCACGGCGCCGGCTTCCTGATTGGCCAGAAAGCCAGCTCCATGCTTTCTTGTCACATAGTGACGAAAAGCATGGAGACAGCTTCCCGGGTAATCAGGAAGCCGGGTGGCGAGTCTTTACATGCCGTCCGGCTAATCAGGAAGCCAGGTGGTGTCATTTATACGCCGCCTGGCTTCCTTAATGAGACATTGGGTATCGGCGAGGTACCGGAAAAAAAATATCGGTAATCGCACTCTACCGAGAAACCGGTATGGGTGCATCCCTAGTATGACTTAGTTTGAAGGATCAGTCTGCTATCTCCAACCTTGGGTCTTTAAGAGCTCCTACAGTCACAAAGATCCTATTTTAGGTATTAACCTATGTGGACTGGAAGCACCTGGTAGGGTTCCCACCTGAGAGTATGTTTTATCTGTTCCCCTTTGGGCGAGAGTTAATTAAAAAAATGTTCTATACCCACTGTGGATCTGCCAGGGACCCACCTTACAAAGGAAACCACTAGACCAGTAGATGGTATGTCTGCCCTTAAGTATCCCACTGACCAGCAGCTGGAATCCCTCCTTAAATCCCAATTTGCTCGGTGACTCTAATCCTTAAACCCTGGCATAATGGGTTAGATCCCTCAAAAAGGATCTCTCCACCACTGGGGGAGATCCCTTCTGAACTGATCTTGTGGAACAGATGTCAGGAACCTTGCACTTACTACAAGCATCTAAGCTTCTCTCCTGCATGGATCTCATGTCTATACAGATTACGGCACTTTTTGCTGGAACACCTGATATATTCACAGTATCTGACGTGCTTGGCCTTCAAGGGACATGGTGTATTTGGTTCTACACTTGATATTATCACAAAAGATTTCATTGAAGGCCAAAGTGTACTTCTGCCCTAACAAAGGAGATCTAGGTAGAGGTAGGTTGAGTCATATCCTTCTCCTTCATCTACTTCTGCAGTAGGTACCCTCAGGCCATCAAAGTCTGACTCAGCCCATAGGCTTTACCTTCACCTCTGGCACCCCCCTTCAACTCTTATCTCCCCTGTGCTGTAGCAAAATTAACTCGCCCTCCCCAGTCTTCTTGGGTTCCTCTCACCCCCAGATCAGGTGTATAAAGGCTCGAGTCTTCACATGTAGACCAGCTAGTCTTTCTCACCGAGGCCTATTTTGTTCTAGGTTCCTTCTTTGGACATGTCCTTCTAGGGGTTGTCCCCTTTTTCTGTGGACTACATGAGGCTGTGGGTCTTTTGTTCCTGAAAAGGGAATTTGTTTGGGTGGATACTGGTTGATCAGCTTCTTTCTTAATCCAGGTTCGGACTTTCCTTCTCTTTTCAGAAACCTCACTCTGACTGTGACTTTTCTTTATTGGTCTTGAGCATCAGGTTTATTCTCTGTGTCCTTTCATTGTTCTTGGGGCAAGTTTCTTTATCAGGTAGGGGGCTTGGTTTCATCTGGTGTCATTAGGGTGTTGGTCCTTCAGGCTGCTCTTGGGCGGCAGACAGTCCCTGGTTTTGTTCTGCTGTTTGTTAGTGGTTGTTGCTCTGTTGCCTACCCCTCAGTTGGACTGATTTTGAATATCCCAATGGTTTTTTACTTCCCGTGTCCCTCAATGGATGAAAAAGAAAAAGGGGCATTTGTACTCACGGTGAAATCCTTTTCTTGGAGTCCATTGAGTGATGCAGGTCCCACCCCTCTGTGTTTGCCATGCCCTTGGTACTACTTGCAAAAAACTGAGGCATGGTAGAGGAGTGGTTATCCTGGTGCTGAGCTGCAATTTTTTTGCTGGCTGGTGTTCAGTTCTTCTCTAGGTGGCAGTGTACCCTGAGTGCACCTGAATTTCCATGTCCCTCAATGGACTCCCAAGATTTTATGGTGAGTACAAAAGTTCATTTTTTTCACAATTTTTTCCTTCCTTTTTTGTATCTTAGTGGTGCTGGGGGTGTTTGGGTTTGGTGGTTGCCAGGAGAACGGTACTTGCCTGACTGCATTATGCCAAGTGTAAAGTTTGGTGGAGGGGGGATTATGGCGTGGGGTTGTTTTTCAGGGCTTGGGCTTGGGCTTGGGCTTGGGCTTGGGCTTGGGCTTGGCCCCTGAGTTCCAGTGAAGGGAACTCTTAAGGCATCAGCATACCAAGAAATTGTGGGCAATTTCATGCTCGCAACTTTGTGGGAACAGTTTGGGGATGGCCCCTTCGTGTTCCAACATGACTGCGCACCAGTGCACAAATCAAGGTCCATTAAGACATGGATAGAACACCTTTGGGATGAATTATAGCGGAGACTGCAAGCCAGGCCTTCTCATCCAACATCAGTACCTGACCTCACAAATGTGCTTCTAGAAGAATGGTCAAACATTCCCATAGACACCGGAACCTTGTAGACGGCCTTCCCAGAAGAGATGAAGCTGTTATAGCTGCTAAGGGTGGACAACTCAATATGGAACCCTACGGACTAAGACCAGGATGCCATTAAAGTTCATGTGCGTGTAAAGGCAGGCGTCCCTATACTTTTGGCAATATAGTGTATGTAGACCAAAAGTAATTCATTGTGTATATGGTTTTAACGGTACTATAGCAAGCCAGCATTTTTTATATATATATAATAACACTATTTATTCATACCCATTAAAAGTTAACAAAAACACATTTAAAAATTAGTTTACATGTTATCAATAATGTGACAGTGATTCCAATATGACTGTATGCAAATGTTTCATAAGCAGACAGTGCTGTAGTGGTAAATAGTCCTCAACAATTTTTACTAGACCAGCTTCTTCAGGAGGAGGATATTCTACAATTTTTGTATAAAAACAATATTATACATTAGGGATGTTCAGATACCAAGTGCCGTACTCGGTACGAGTACAGATACTTTTTGAGCTCCAAGACTAGACTAGAGAAACATGTAAAAGTTAGGAGGCAGCTGTCATTTGTAAGGAGTTTACGGAGCTCCTGGGATTTGTACATCTCTGTTTTAATGCTTGTAGTAAGTGCAAGGCTCCTGACATCTGTTCCACAAGATCAGTTCACAAGGGATCCCCCCCAGTGGTGGAGAGATCCTTTTTGAGGGATCTAACCCATTATGCCAGGGTTTAAGGATTATTATGATTATGTTTTTATAAATATAAATAAAGGGATGCACCAATACCAGTTTTGCAAGTACTGATACTTGCCCAAGAACTTACAGATACAAGTACTGATACATTTTTGTTTATTGTCATGTGACAGTTTTTCTAAAACAATACAGACTAATGATTTCAGGACAGTGGTGGAGCGCCAGAGCCAGGTCTCGGCTGCAACCTCTGCAACCCTGGTAGTTCCTGTGAAAATGCCAAGTATCTGCACTGATATCTGAACATCTCTATTATACATACAGTATATACAAGTATATACATGTAGCCCCTACCACCCTAAGCGAGTGGCTAATAAAATCTAGTGTTGCTAGCACTGTAATCAGTCTGACTGATTTGTAGTCTGGTGTATTATGGTTAATTCTAGGTGTTCTACTCTTGATTGCACCTACTTGAGTGGGGTGTGACCCTGCTGCAGAGTGGGGCAGCCAACGGGAACATCAGGAGTGCCCATGTCTCACCAGCCAATCACTAGGGGTTTCATGTCCAGTGGTGCATGCTGGGGAGTGCATATATACTCAGGAATTTGCCATGTGCTGGGTCGGGCAGTCTGCCCCCAAGCTTGACCTGGGGGGTGGCATGTACAAGTTTGGAGAAGTTAACCAGGGCTCAAGCCTGGAGGAGTCCACATGTGGACCCAGGTGGGGTCTGGAGCTATCTAGGGAGGAGGACTAGAGGAGTCCTATAACTCCTGGAGCTGCCAGGAGATAGCATGGAGCTCAGGAAAAAGTCTGGTGTCTCTTTCATGGAAGATCTCATGCTCATCCCTATTCAGCTACTGTTCTACTGCACAGTGTCAATTTCTGTTCTACTGAAGTTTTCTTTGCACTCTGGAAGCCTGAAGGGATTGGTGAGTCTGGGGCCCGTGTGTATTTTTGCCATGGATGTCTGAAGCCCAGTACTCTCTCTCAAAGTTTGATGTTCTGTAATAAAGCAATGAAAAAGTCCTTGACTGGTGCCGATTTTTTGATTGCACATCCCTTCACTAGCTAAGAATCTACCCCTGAGAGTGAAATGTCAGCCCTCCCTACCTTTTTGGGGGTCCGCTACAGGCTTCTGGGAGTCAGAGGGGCACTACATTTACATTAAAGGTATGTATCCATGTGTATTCTGTACACTTCCATGATCCAGCACAGCTGGGATTCCCATGTGTCCCAGCCTGGTGCTGGGGCCGCAGGAGAGGTATAATGATAGCCACCGCTTATAACAAGCATAGCAATGTAAACTAAAGGGAGCCATACTTATTCATAACTTATTTTTAAACTATAAACTAGGGCTCAAAATGTCAAGTCCTGAGCTACTAGCCAGGCCTCAAGAGTTACTAGCCACCAGTTGCCCCACCTAACCCTTACCCTGCCCCGGCCTTAACTCCGCCCCTAAACACACCCTCTTAAATAATCTTATGATGATTCTTATTTTATGATAGTTGCCGATTGTAAACGGCAAATTAGGGATTCCTGCTGCAGGAAAACGCAAGTTCCTGACACAGGAATCCCTAATCACACCTGAAATATACTGTAGGTGTGAATGGGGCCTAATATACACATACACTAAAGGTGTCCATACACTTGCCGATTATCGTACGATAGTTGTGGGTGATCCCGCGATCGTACGATAATCGGCAGGTGTATGGGCAGCGTGCGATCGCTTCTCCTGTAAGGTCGTACGACTTTCGTCTTCCAAGCACGCTGGAAAACCTGCCGAAAATCGTACGATTTTCGGTGGGTTGGTGGCGTGGTCGGAAGACGAATGCCGCACGGGCCGGTGTGCGCAAGCGCACACTGCCCACTCAGCACTGCAATCATCGGAAGCCCTCCCCTCAGCAGGGAGGGCTTGCGATGATCGCAAGTACGATTTGCCTGTCCAAGATGGGCAGATCGTACGAAATTTTATTGGCCTTACAAACATCGCACAACGAAAGTTGTGCGATGGTTGTAAGGTATATGGGCAGCTTAAAACACAATAATACACTTCTCCAAGTTACACCCCCCCACGCACAAATATAAAAATTCCCCCCACGCACAAATATAATAAAATTGACAGGATCGAGAGGTGAGCGAACGCCGGTATCTGTTCGCTCACCTCCTGATCTACTGAGCCGACCTGTGACAGTCTCATTGTCACAGGTCGGCTAGAACTATGAGGTGAGTGGAAATCACTCATCTCATAGTTCTCCTTTAAAGGGAGGCTACACACAATCCCCGATACCAAGGGTACATATATCTGTGTATCAAATTTACATAGCTATATATATATATCAAACTCTGCTATACTCAAATCCAATGCCCTGCAATCCCGGACACGAGCAGATGGTGTAATATCACCAATACGATATACTTTAAGGCTTAAAACAGATAAAGACAAATGGTACAGTGTCACCGCTTCCTACACAGCCTATAGATAAGGGCCTTAATACAGATCTACTTATAATGCCGCAAGTGCTGCTATATTACTCTGATCTTGTTAGTGAACCAAGAAACCAGACAGAAATTTAAAGTGCAGGTTAAAAATAAAAGTTTATTGAAAATAACAATAAACGAAAATGGCAAAAAACAATGGAGAAAGTCCAGGATGTCATCAATGCCAAGCCAGAGGTACTCATCCAAACCTGGTCAGGGAAAACTGAGAGCAGAATGAGCGGAAACAATAGCTGGAGTCAGAAACCAGAAGATCAGTCAGCCAGAGCCAGGGTCATACACGGAGAACAGGAACAACAGCAGAGCACTTGGTAGGTCTGAACACATGCAGGGGTGAAGACTACATGGACCAGCTAATGGTTAAATAGTGAGCTGGTATTGCATCATCACATAACCTCCAATGATTCCTCCTCTTCTAATTCCTGTCAATACTTTCTATCTCTACCTACCTTACTCCTCTTCATCTTAGACCCCTTTTAACACCATGTCAGCTGATATGGGGTTCACCCAGGACTCCCCCCCAGCGACACTCACAGTGATAGCGTTTTGTGCAAACTCATTAACTCTTTAGGGTGCATCCTCTGGGTTTCCACCCTGAACACCAAAATATGGTTCCTTCGCACAACCATTGAGACCATCATGAGGCTCTTGCTATAGGCTTGTAATCTTCAGGGGATTCCCTTTTCCTACCCTGTTTTCACCTTTTATATTATGTATATATTTTCTTGCAATCTTTTAGTTTAGTTTTATGTTGTTTTTTTGGGGTGGGGTGGGGTGTATATTTTGTTTTTCTCCTAGTCGATTGTATGATATATGAAAAATGCCTAATAAAAACTTAATGGAAAAAAAGCACTTTAGTTCCACTTTGATTTCAAAAACAACTCTTGGCATGTATAAAGAATTAACTCTTGCCGTGGGGCTACCCCAGGCACTGCAAGGGTTAACTGTTAACTTGTTTTGGTCTAAGATCTAAAATAAAAGAAAGCCATGTGTAATTTAGGTTGCAAGAGGACATATACAGAGTGGATCTCTCTTATTTATATCTGTACCCTGAATAGTACACTGAAGTAAGAAAGTAACCTAAGAAAAAGGCTTATAAAGATTTTTTTTAAATAACCCTGGCACTGTGGCTACCCCTGCACTGCAAGGGTTAGGTGTTTCCTTTTTTTGGGGGGGGGGGGGGGGGGAAGGGAGAAAGATGTCACGCCTCT
>NW_017307134.1:541887-543235 GCF_000935625.1 Nanorana parkeri | reverse complement strand
GTGTTTGGGGGGGGGGGGGGGGGGATAAAGAAGAAATACTTACCCGATCCTCGGTCCTATCTGGCTCCTAGATCAGAATGTATGAAAGTCTTGTACCCCTAAGACAGGGGGAGGGAGCAGTCACTGCGGATGGCGCCTAGGGTTGCCACTTTTTCTTTCAGCGAAACCCGAACACTCTAGCGACGTATAGAGATTTTTTTGGGAGAATGAGTTGCGGCTTATTCATATGTAAATATCACAGTCAAGACTATTTTCAGTGGGGGGCGAGTAGCCCCTATATTAATTTTGGTTGCCCCTATCTGTCTGACATCATGTGTCCAGGTCTCAACTGCCATGAAACCCGGACGCAGCATTCAAAACCCGGACTGTCCGGGTGAATCCCGTACAGGTGGCAACCCTAATGGCGCCACTAGCTGCATGAATCACTTGAAGAAATGTCACCAGCACACCAAAAGTCCTTTCAGGATAATCATGTGTTCATTTAATGAGAACCATGTCAAATCAAACGAACGCTTTAGGGGCTGCGCAGGGTCCCTTCATCAGGCTTAATATTGACATTGACCAGTCCCTGCTGCAGCCTCTACTCCCCTGGGGTCTGGCAGTCTAAGGACCTGTGATGTCATCACTTCCATCGACTTGCATTGGACATGAAGACGCCGAAGGGACATGAAGACACCGCTGCGGGACGGAGGATCAGGTGAGCGCATCTTCTTTATTGTAGCCCCTAGACCAAGAACAAGCAGTTAACATTTGCAGTGGCGGGGTAGCCCCATTGCTAAGATTAATGTTTAAATTCTTAAAGTTGTTCTTTTAATGAAAGTGGAACTAAAGTGCTTTTTTTCATAACATTTGTAATATTTTTTATTATGTTAGTTTTTATGCCCTGGAGTTCTTCTTTAACCCTTTTATTACACAACAAGAAACAGTCAGCAACCTGTGATAAGTGATGATCCTGATGCTGTTCGGTGCTATGTCCCCTCCAGGCCACTAGGTGGCACAATTGCTTTTGTCAGTCTATTCCCTGTAACCAGGAAAGGGCTGCCAGGCTGGTGATACAGTAATGTGCTGTAAGTGAGGGCAGAGCTCAGATCGCCTGCTGGAGTGAGTGAGAGCTGGACACAGAGGAGAGAAGACACATCCTGGAAGATGACTTCTACACACGATCCGATAGTCATTGTGTCTGCTGCCCGCACACCTATAGGTAACCAGCACATTGCATATATTATATACTGTACAGGGTCTGCTGTGATCACAAGCTGTCATCCTGGACAGGCAGCTATGATGAGCATTCACATTCAGGCTACTAGCAAATGATGGATTGATGTATATTCCTGATATATATATATAT
>NW_017307134.1:540769-541744 GCF_000935625.1 Nanorana parkeri | reverse complement strand
TAATTATATGTATATATGTATATATATATGTATATATATATATATATATATTTATATATACACATACACACACATACACACATACATACACTCCACACTCTCACATTAGTCCCCATTCATTACAATTGCAGGGCCAGATGCACTAGGATTGGCTGTTTTCAAGGAATGTGAATTGTCATACGTGACATCTTATTTTGACGCATGTAAAATAAACTATCATATCACAGGACATGTAGTGTTTTTTACACATAGTATTGGTGTAATACTGAGCAAATCTATTGCGCCAACTATCCGCAAACTCCTTTTCCGTGCCATCATTTTTTGGGAGCAGATTGTGGTGTGAAGAGATACATTTGGGATTTTTATTACAAAAGATGCTTTAGTCACATCTTTTATTTCAAACTGAGCAATTCTTTGGCGCGTCCCCCCAAAAAAGCAGGTGTACGCCAAATATTTGTGGTACACCGACAATAGCTTATCTGGCCCATAATGTCTACCCTCTGGTTCAGGGGAGGGCAACTGTGGCTGTTGTGGAACTACAAACCCCATGAGGCACTGCAAGACTGACGGTTACAAGCATGACTCCTGGACACAGAGACATGATGAGATTTGTAGTTAAAGCACAGCTGGAGGGCCAGGTTTGCCCACCCCTGTTCTGGTTAGTGACTGGTACTGGACACCTTTATTAATTATGGTGCATTTACAGCATGGGCAACTGTGGCTGTTGTGGAACTACAAACCCCATGAGGCACTGCAAGACTGACGGTTACAAGCATGACTCCTGGACACAGAGACATGATGAGATTTGTAGTTAAAGCACAGCTGGAGGGCCAGGTTTGCCCACCCCTGTTCTGGTTAGTGACTGGTACTGGACACCTTTATTAATTATGGTGCATTTACAGCAACACATATATATATATATGTGTGTGTGTGTGTGTGTGTGTATACGTGTATATATATGTATGTGTAATATAT
>NW_017307134.1:523717-535777 GCF_000935625.1 Nanorana parkeri | reverse complement strand
ATACTATGATGGAAAAAAAAATATTATTTAGTATATTTATATATAAAAAGAGAGGGAAAGAGATTTACATATATAGCGAGAGATGTATTTATGTATGTGGATAGATTCTATATATGTATTAAGAGAGAGAGAGACTGATATTGTATGTTAACACCTGCCCATGAATTCTGCTATGTTCTTATCTCTCATTGTTGCATTTCCTGCCATTGATAAATGTAGTTAATGGCACAGGTTCCATGCATAACTAGTAGACAATAACCTGAAATCTGAAGCCATGGAGACAATTGATAGTAGTAAGTAAGACTATGCATATGTAGTATAATGAGGAGCAGCTTCTGCCGGGATGCGTAGCTCCCACTGTAGCCTGCTGCTGTATGGATAAGGAGTTGATGAATATTCAAGAGTTCAATGTTGAGTAAAGGGAGTAGTTCTAAGTGATGGCAGTCAGCCCTATCTCCTCTGCTGCTGATTGGCTGGCTCTTGTAGAACCATATATGCTGGAGGCTCTGTGATAGGGTAGCTGCTCAGCTGTCATCCCTCCCAGTGGTCTGATTGGCTGGGAGCATAGAACCATATCCCAGGTCTGTGTTGTCAGACGATGCCTCTTTTGCATGCTGTCAGAGTGATGGGAGGGGTCACCAGATTGTATGGTGTTCTTTTATCCAGTGTCGCAAGACAAAGTCCGAAGGGGAACTAGCAAAGCAGCCGTGTAATGTCAGTAAAGTTTAAACAAATAGTGCTCTCCTCATACGACTTTTCTCACATATCATTATACGACCTTTCTCAGACGCCCTCATACGACCTTTCATGGATTTGGTTTATTAATTTAGAACATTGAAAATTGGCAACCACGCTGCGGTTTGATCTTTATGCCTCAGTACACATCTGATGCTTTTTAATGCATTATCTGCATATGTAATATAGGTAAAAGGATTTTGTGATGCAGGATTATAAAATCACTTGAGCTAGTAAGCCGCCAATGATTGTGTCCGTTTAATGAATTCCTTATATTTTTTTATAGGGTGAGGATACTTTGGAACAGTTTTGATTAAAGTGGAACTAAAGCCCAAACTTTTTTTGGATAGAGTAGAGAGGAATCAGAATCTCAGTTTGTATTGTTGTTTGTGACCTTTTTTAGGGAGATTCATCGTCTCTATTTGTCCTGATCACCGAAAGAAAAAGAAAGTCTCAAATTTTGGGTGGTCACCAGAACAGGACTAGAGAGAGAACTAGAGACACTAGTTTTAACCACTTGCCGTCCGGAGCAATTTCTTACATTTGCACAGAAACAGAATGTAATGCCCAATTTTTTGGTAAAATATAAAAGACGGGGTCATGCCCGGTAAATAGATACTAAACATGTCAAGCCTTAAAATTGTGTGCGTCTGTGAAACCGCAAAAAAATACTACAACCAAAATTTCCCATAAGCGATGCTTTAAAAAAGCTTTTACGGCTCATTAGTTTAGTGCTAACAGTGCTAGCAGTGATTGATGGGCTTAGAATTATTGCTCTCACTCCGATGCTCGTGAACGATATGTAACATGTGTGGCGCAATTTTTGTTTTTGCATGTAGGTGCATCTGATGTGTGTTTGCGTTGTATGTGCATGCACGTGGCGGGCTGGGGGCTTAAAAATTTTTTTTTTTTTTTCCACACTCAGCTTTCTTGCTATTGCATAGGGGGCTAACAAGCCCCCTATGTAATAGCAAATATAATGTGACAGGTCCTCTTTATGCAAAACAAATGACAAACGCACTCAACAATTCGTCACCAACTATAAAGGTGTACATGAAATGGGCTTTGAACAGTAAAACAGCAGAAAGGCATCATGGCACACTCACAAACCAGCATGTAAAACAACTTGTCTCACCACTAAGGATAATGACAGAGACAAACGACAAACGCACTCAACAATTTGTCACCAGTTATACAGTAAGGTGCACACGAAATGGGCTTTGAACAGTAAAACAGTAGAAAAGCATCATAGCACACTCACAAACCAGCATGTAAAACAACTTGTCTCACCACTAAGGATAATAACAGAGGTTTGGATACACGTCTTCTGCAGAGGATGTGAAAGCCGCACAGCCGCACCAAGGCACCGGCTTTATGGAGACATCAGAGGTCTTTCAGACCCCCAATGTTACCAGAAATTCCTATGCTCGATACTGCCATCTATAGGCGGTAGTGCTATGTGGACAACATTGGCCCAGCTATACGTTGGATGGAAGATTTAGATATAAGCCCTTATGTGTTATCTGTAATGACATGAATCCTCGTCCTTGATTTGAATATTGATCATTATACAGTTCATACTTCTGCATTTACACATTTCTCTCCTTTTGTTAGGTTCATTTAATGGAGCTCTGTCCACGCTACCGGTTCATACCCTGGGCACTGTAGTGATCAATGAAGTGCTGAAGAGAGCCGACATTAAACCAGATGACATCTCGGAAGTTATATTTGGACATGTGCTGACTGCAGGTGGGCTGTTTAGTCTTATATTTTATTTAGGATGTATCCAATTTTGCATTCTCCTTGTCTATAGAGGGGACATTGAATAATACCTGATACACCAAAGGCGTGCGGTTAGGGACAATCATCTATCCCAAACTGCAGATGATCACACCATGTCCGATTTGGTATGACTGCTGTGGCCGATGTCACCCTGCTGGGTTTTATAGCTATCCTAAGTGCCGCTAGAAAGAGTTACCCTTACTTCCTGCCCTGCTGACAAAATATTCTCCAGGCAGGAAGTGAGAGAAAATCTGCAATGGGGACACAGGTAGAAATAAAAATCGGACATGGGTTCTAGCCTTCCCCTTCTCTACTAAAGAAAGCCATTTTTCCTGTTGTCTGCGTTGCTGTTAGAGAGTTCTCCCCACTTCCAGCCTAGCAAGATGTCAACAGGACAGGAGGGTAACTCTCTAATGGAGCCCTTGATAGCCATAACAACCTTTTAATAAAAATTCCCCTCGCTCTCCAAATTCAAGAATACAACCTAACTTTTCAGATTTCCTCCATTTGCTTTTAATGGAGCTGGCTCCTAAAAAATCCTGCTCAGGCCACCTCTGGTTCAATGTATCATAGTCCTTCACTCCTAAAGCCTTGAGCGATCTGTAATGCAGATACTTGCCCCATCTACTTTACTGTTGTACCATCACTGTTTTTTGTGACACAGCTAGTAAGGTGCATGGGGTGGGGTCAGTGTCAGATAATCAGAATTACAGGGTATCCCAGATTTTGGGGGTGCAACGGTGCTATGCAGGGTATTGGATGTGGCACTCAGGCATCTGCACATGTATACTTTACTTTTTATAGGAAAAAAAGGCTGCAAAAGGAAAACAATTCCCATGGTTGCTTTTGTTCTCACTATGTATATAGACAAATGGGAGTGTGTTAGACTTCATATATCAATATTGCATAGCCAAATTGTCTCATTATTTGCATATGCCTGAAATTCCTAATATTTGATCAAAGCTTTTCAGTTACAGCCATTTCTTCCCTGCTTCTGTATATTCTTATATTCTTATTGTCCTCTGTCCCGTAGGTACTGGGCAAAACCCAACCCGCCAGGCTGCTGTGGGAGCTGCAGTTCCTTACTCTATTCCTGCATGGAGCTGCCAGATGATCTGTGGTTCCGGCCTAAAGGCAGTAAGCCTTGGAGTTCAGTCCATACTGACAGGGGAGTCTGATATTGTGGTTGCTGGTGGTATGGAGAACATGAGTCAGGTATGAAGGTTATGAAAAGTTTTCTTCATGATGAAATTGTAACTTGAGGATTTTTGGGGCTAATGCACATGGCAGTAAACTGCCGGGAGAGAAAGATAAAGCACACAGCCGTCATCAGCCAGCAGAAATCAATGGCAGTTATATGCATACAGGGCCACCACATGTGCCTCCTCGTGAGCACATACAGCTCTGTACATATATATTCACTCAGATTTGCATATATTTATGTGCAAATGCCTTTTGCCATTGATTTCTACAGGCTGACTGGCAGTGGCTGTACACTGCACCTGTCACTCCTAGCAGAGAAAATACAGTCCAATGATGTGTGCATATGCAGATGGCTATTATTCGTTGGGTAACAGTGTTGAGCCGCAGTGCCTTGCTTTGTTACAATTTTTCATAGCTTTACACAAGCTGTACTTGTTTGTGTTTTGAAAGGTGGAGGTTGCAGTAGTTGCACATGTACCTTGGCCTGTATCTAGATCAAGAGTGGACTAATGAAATTCAGGAGCCAGTCTATCCAGTCCAGGAGCCAGCTCCATTGGTAACAACTAGAGAAAACTTCAAAAGTTAGGTGCCAGGAGTATCGGCTATCTGGCTCCTGGGATTTCTCCAACCCTGATCTAGGTGGAGCCTGACCTCTCACCATAACTGGCCTGGGTGGGGGCCATTCTGCAGTGTGTCGTCATACAAGAGGTCACAAACAAAAGGGGGATTTTACTTTTGATTGAAAATCCTCTTTAGTGGCCCATAATAAGCTGTTACTTTAATAAATAGAAAACAGGACATTCATACCATTGCTAGGCTTTGGGCTCTTCTTCCTATTTTCAGGCCATAAAGGAAACAGTAAAAGGACATCTCCCTTATGGCAATTTATTCTGGGAGACAGCACAACCAAGCAGGTACACCATGCACAGATCATTATGGTAGACATTGGGCACCCCAATGTCCAACATAACCTATAAGTCTCATTGTCTATATTAAAGCCTAATTGACCTTTTAGCTCAAATCAGCTTAATACATTCCAGATGCATCAAAACAAAAGGTGTGCAAAGTGTTAGTTAGTTTTCTTCAGAAAGCAAAAATAAAATAGAAAACCAGCTGCACTCCTTACCGGAACAATGGAAGCCCTGCAACAGCAGGTGGGTGCTTGAAGCGACCACGGACGGCACCGTGTATAGCACAAGAATATAAAGTATGTGTCACCCGCACACTACGCAGAAGCAATCTGGCGACAGGTAAGTCGCCAGGATCGCTTTTGTTGTAAAGCCGACAGTCGGCTCTACAAGTTTAAACAGACTCCCGGCGGCAAAAGTCTGTTTAAACAGCCCCGATGCTGGCGACGTACACTGTACGTCGTCAGTCACGAAGGGGTTAAACTGACTTTTGGTGTGCTGGTGACACATACTTTATATTCTTCAGAAAGCAGTCGCAGCCTGAATCGAAAATCCTGTCCCCTGCTAGCATGCTGTAGAGAACGACCTTCGCGCTCTTTGCTGAAGCAGGGGTCTTTCTGTTGGGGTGCTACACCCTCTGCTGTGCCAGACCAATTTCTCTGCAATCAGAAAAGATCATGTTCTCTGCTGATTAGACCGCTCTAGTGCTGACTCAGCAGGCGGTGTGCCAGACCTGCAGATAGACTACTGCTTCCACACAGAGCAAGAGTTCTTCTCAGCAGCATGGTGCCAGAGGACAGGCTTCTCTACACAGGCTGTCACTGCTTCCTAAAGAAAATGAACTGTAACACCTTGAACATCTTCATCTATTTACCTGAAATGTATTTCATTGATTTTAAACTGAAATTTAAGTTAGGCTGTAAACAAACAAAAAAAAAAGCCCCAGGATATTAGTAGTTAGCAGCTCCGAATCAATACAAACTAGATGACAACAGATATTGGTACAGAGCAACACATGTAAACAAGTGTGACATTGTCAGACTGGAATTAGTAACACCAAGATGTTACTGTTGTTGTAAAGTGAAGATCAGATCATCACCAGCACACATGAAATGAATAATAGATTCTGGTTCAATCTATTAAGTCATCGTCACAATTTGTCATAGAACGCCAACGTTTCGGGGCCACGCAGGGTCCCTTCTTCAGGGTAAAATAGTGGTGATTGGTTGGTCACTATCCAAATAGTAAAGTATATCACCAGCACACCAAAGTAATCATGCCTGATGAAGGGACCCTGAGTGGCCCCGAAACGTTGCTTTATGACATCAATAAAATGACCACTCGTTAAAGATTTTACTTTGGTGTGCTGGTGATATACTTTACTATTTGGATTTAAAGTGGTGCCATCCACTATCACTGCAGCACCCACTTTAAAGGGACATACCGGTAAGGAGAGCGGTGGAAACCTCTTTTGGTTGGTCACTATGTCGCCCTAAAGAAGAGGACTCTGTGTGACCCGTGTCCTTGGCATTCTGTAACAGATTGTGATGATGACTTCATAAATTGAACCGGGATCTACGATTTATTTAGTGTGCGCTGGTGATTACCTGATCTTTACTTTAGAGTTTCACACAGCGCCATTCTTGCTATCACTGCAAGGATCACTATCTTGCAAGGTCGCACGCTGTATGGAGTGCAGGTGACTAACAAAACGATTGCAGTGATTTAAAAAAAATTGTCACTATTAAGAATTTACAAAATATCAAATGCATGGAGTGGTTTGAAGGAATCTCCAACACATGCATCAGTGTGATATCCAAGAAGAACATTACCGCTATTTCAGGAGCAAAAACTAGTAATTATGCCATGCTGCTACACTTAAAGGAGAACTATGAGGCGAGTGAAAGTCACTCGGCCTCATTGTTCGAGCCGATCGCTGACAATCAAACTGTCACACGTCGGCTTAGAGCCAGCTGTCAATCACGCTGCTGGGTGGATCTCGACAGTAATGTCGGGATCCGTCCCGGCTGCGGCGTCTCAGCTCGTGGTGGACTGAGCTTTGGGTGACGGGAGGACGCTAGTTTGTGTCCTCCCGTTACACTTAGGAGAACTATGGGGAAAAGCCTTAACCCCATAGTTCTCCTTTAACAATACTTGCCAAAACATTAATATGTGGCATTGCAAGTTGTGTGCTCTGACTGTGCGTGCCCTTAATCTTGGCCCTATGTGTTCTAAGACTGTGTACCCTGTCTTCATGTGCTCTGATTGTGTGCTTGCAATGCCTGTACTTTGACTGTGTATGCCTTGTGTAAGCTCTGGCTGTGTGTGCATGCTCTCTCTTTGTGTCTGTGTAAGGGGGGGTGGCACAGTGCCTTCATTTCTTGGGCATGCAATCTTTTCAGGCTCTGTGTACTCCAGTGAGAGCACAGGCTGAGATTGGAGCTAGCGAGAAGCAGCCACACAGGAGGAGAACGTAACATTCCAAAACAGAACAGAGGGTGCAAATAGTGCGACACTGATCAGGGGAGGGAGTGGAACTCTGAGAAGGAGAGCAGACATGCAGCATGCTCACTCAGGGTGTAAAGCTAATGTATACAGAAAGCATCAACTGGTGGAAACAGGAAGTGCTTTTCTATTTGACATATTATACATATTATCCTTGTATAAAAGTGTTTTTAACATATCATTTTAGTGCTTTTAACTAAATCATTCTTCTTCAGGCTCCTCACTTAGTCCAGATGCGAGCAGGTGTGAAAGCTGGGGATGTCCCATTACAAGACAGCATACTTTGTGATGGTCTCATTGATGCCTTTTATAAGTACCACATGGGAGTAACTGGTAAGATGATTGCAGACTAAACTTTTATTTCCACTCAAGGGACCGCAAACCTTATATTTTACATCATGTATATGTGGATTTTCCTTATTCTGGATCCAGCGGGAAATCTGAAGAACTTGGAGCTAAGAAGAACATTCTTGGCACATACACGATATTGCCAAAAGTATTGGGACACCCCTCCAAATCATTGGATTCCGGTGTTCCGTGAAATTTCCTTGTTATTAAATATTCCGCGGTCACCTGTTAGTGGTATTATAACAAAGTGGAAGCAACTGGGAACAACAGCAACTCAGCCACAAAGTGGTAGGCCACGTAAAATGACAGAGTGGGGTCAGCGCATGCTGAAGCGCAGAAGTCGCCAACTGTCTGCAGAGTCAATAACTACGGACTTCCAAACTTTGTGTGGCCTTCAGATTGGCACAACAACAGTGCATAGAGAGCTTCATGGAATGGGTTTCCATGACCGAGCAGCTGCATCCAAGCCTTACATCACCAAGTGCAATGCAAAGTGTCGGATGCAGTGGTGTAAAGCACGCCGCCACTGGACTCTAGAGAAGTGGAGACGTGTTCTCTGGAGTGATGAATCACGCTTCTCTGTCTGGCAATCCGATGGACGTGTCTGGGTTTGGCGGTTGCCAGGAGAACGGTACTTTCCTGACTGCATTGTGCCAAGTGTAAAGTTTGGTGGTCAGGGAATTATGGTGTGGGGTTGTTTCTCAGGGGTTGGGCTTGGCCCCTTAGTTCCAGTGAAGGGAACTCTTAAGACATCAGCATACCAAGACATTTTGGACAATTTCATGCTCCCAACTTTGTGGGAACAGTTTGGGGATGCCCCCTTCCTGTTCCAACATGACTGACACCAGTGCACAAAGCAAGGTCCATAAAGACATGGATGAGCGAGTTTGGGGGTGGAGTAACTTGACTGGGCTGCACAAAGTCCTGACCTCAACCAGATAGAACAACATCAGTACCTGACCTCACAAATGCGCTTCTAGAAGAATGGTCAAACATTCCCATAGACACTCCTAAACCTTGTGAACGCCTTCCTAGAAGAGTTGAAGCTGTCATAGCGGCAAAGGGTGGGACAACTCAATATTGAACCCTACGGACTAAGACTGGGATGCCATTTAAAGTTCATGTGCGTGTAAAGGCAGGTGTCCCAATACTTTTCGCAATATAGTATACTTGTATCCTTGGGGTTCACATCATGGTCACATAAAGCAGTCCTCTTTTTTTTCTGTGACCACCTCTATTATTAAAAGGGTTTCACAATGGGATATCCTATTGTTTCCATTTTCAAATGGGAAGTGACATCACAACGGCCACTGTGCTAACTTAGAATACTGAGAGAGCAATTACCTACCAGCACAATTTCCCTGATTCGCTCTTGAAGAAGGACACTGGGCAAACTTTTTCTTAACCCTTAAAGTGGGGCTACCCCCTGCACTGCAAGGGTTAAGTGCTCATTTGTGCCTAGGTGCAAAAATAACCAAGTAAAGGTGCCCATACACTGCACGATTCTCGTACGAGAATCGCGGGAAATCCCGCGATCGTACGAGAATCGTGCAGTGTATGGAAGGTGTGCGACCGTTTCTACTGTACGGTCGCACGTCTTCCGTCAAACCAGCATGCTAGAAAACCCGCCGGGAATCGTACGAGTCTCGGCGAGTTAGTGGCCTGCTGGTTGGACAGCTGCCGAACAGGCCGGTGTGCGCACGCGCACACTGCCCGTTTGCACTCATCATAAGCCCGCCCCTCATTACAGTCATCGTAAGCCCGCCCCTCAGGGGGGCGGGCTTGCGATGATCGAGAGTACGATCTGCCTGTCCAAGATGGGCAGATCGTACGTTTTTTTTAAGTACTTTACAACCATCGCAAGACTGAGGTCTTGCGATGGTTGTAAAGTGTATGGCCACCTTTATACTCACCTGAACCACGCAGCCAGCCAGCATTTACACCGCTCCCTCCAGCCTGCAATGATGGTATGCCCCTCTGTGTCCTCACGTCCTATACACAGTGTATAGATTATTATGACTCACAGGATCTTAGACCGCTGCAGCGGAGGGGGAGCAAGGCTCCAGGGACCGGTCTAACAACAAGCTGGCTCCGAGGATCAGGTGAGTATAACTTTGTTATTTTTGCACCTAGACACAAACAAGCACTTAACCCTTGCAGTGCAGGGGTAGCCCCACTGCAAGGGTCAAGAAAAAGTTTGCGAGGAGTTCTGCTTTTAAGCATTGTAATTTAGTGTGCAAGGACCACTATCACAAAATGACTGTATTCTGAGGTATGTTTTTTTTTTTTTTTAATTCTTTATTTCTGCAAACATAAGAGTACATTCACAGGACCGCACAAACATCTGGGCCTCACGGCCAGGCAGTGTCATATATATGCATACAACTTCATTTTCTCCTACTAACTATTGTCTTGCCCGGCTCGCCCCCTATACATTGCTCATTCCCAGGCCACATCTGTCTGGTCTGCGCCTGTACTCTCACGACTTTTCCATTTTCTTTACATAATATACCTTAAGAACACACCAACTCTCCAAAGGATACTCTCCCACGATCGTCACGGACAGTTCCGCAGAAATCCCGGGAGAGCGATGAAAACAGACATTACACCCCAAAGAACAAAAGTGTACACAAACACGAAAACACGACGTACAGGGGGGGGGGGAGACACCGACCCAGTCCCGGTCCACCGGAGCCACCATCTTGCTGGCATCCTCCCCAATAGCTCACTCCTGACTGCCCTGGGGGAACGCTGAGGAATCTCTGAACAAGTACCAAGCTGCCCAGGTAGCGACAAATTTATTTTGGGTCTTACGGATTGAGGATGTCAGATCCTCCATCAGCCGGATCTCCTCCACTCTTTTCACCCACATCTCCACTGAGGGCGGGCGGGCCTGCCTCCACAGTGCCGGGATGCATGCCCGAGCCTCATTCAGTAGGTGGATCAGTACGGATCTTTGTAGGTTTTCCTCGGTAGCGGTGTCAGGTGGAGGAGGTATGCCGCAGGAGCAAACGGGAGGGACGTAGCCGTGATCTGCTGGACAAGAGCGGCAATCTGAGACCAGAATGTAGAGACCCCCGGGCACTCCCAGAAAATGTGCAGTAGGGATCCTACCTCCCCTTCGCAGCGCCAACATGTCTCAGGGACCGCCGCGCACATGGCGTGCAGAGCCTTCGGGACCCTATACCATCGGGACAACAGCTTGTACCCCGCCTCTTGATATTTCGTCGAGACTGATGATTTGAGCGCAAAGTGCAGCATGCGATCGACCTGTTCGGGGCTAAACTCCACTCCTAGATCCGCCTCCCATTGCCTGATAAAGTACGGAGGGGGAAGGTCAGGTGGACCACGAAGACATTCGACCAGGTGTGATAGCATGTGTCTCACTGGCTCCGCCTTGTCACATATGGTCTCAAATTCTGTACACGGTCTCAGAGGGGGGGCTCCCACCGGAGACTTGTCCAGAAAGTGTCATATCTGTAGGGAACTCCAGAAACCCAGGGGTGGGTCCGTCAGCTCCCCAATCTGAGCAATGGTTAACCACTGGCCTGCCCCCTGGAACTTATACAGTCTAGTAAGCGCCGACAAGGTCAGTGACCTAGCCAGTGGCGTATGCAGGCCCGGGGGGGGAAGTGAGGATTCCCCATCAGTGGTAGGAGAGGCGAGGGCTGCGGGGAGAACCCCGGGTTGGACAGTGTCCCGCTAGTTGCCTTCATTGTGGCCCGAACCAGCGGGTTCGACCAATACGCGAGCGGCATCCTAGGAAAGATCCAAGGTGCGCTTTGCAAAGGCGGGGTACACTCCAGTTGTTCTAGTTCCACCCACAGCTTGTGTTTGGAGTTACAACACCAGTCTACCACCACTGACAGGTGTGTCGCTTTATAGTACATCACCGGATCTGGAAAGCTCAGGCCCCCAGCTCTCTTGGATCTGGACAATATCTGATGCCTCAACCGAGCCATCTTGTGCATCCACAAAAAGGTTGGGAATTGAGATCTGAGCCGGCGGAGGAATGTCACCGGAAAATTAACCCTGGAAGCGTTTGGAGGAGATAGAGTAATCTCGGCATAACCACCATTTTTAAGATATTATTGCGACCTAGCCATGTAAAGGAGGGGCGGTCCCAGGATGCCAAATCTAACATGATACGTTGCTGGAGAGGGAGGAAGTTCAGGGAGAACGCTCTACGGATATCTGCAGGTATAGCCACCCCCAGGCAAGTATCAATGTAGTCTAGCATCTCCCTCATAAATGACCAGTTCACCCTGTCAAACGCCTTCTCCGCGTCCAACGACAGCAGGAGAAGCGGCTGAGAGCGCGCACGCGCTAGATGGATCACATTCAGAGTTCTGATGGTGTTGTCTCTTGCCTCTCGGCCCATGCAGTCCAGTCCACTTATGTCCGGGGTTCCCTGTATAGTCCTAAGTAGTGGTTCAAGCGTAAGTATGAAGATAAGGGGCGAGAGCGGACATCCCTGGCGAGTCCCATTAGAAATCGTGATGGGTTCAGATAGGGCCTCGTTGACTCTAATCACGGCCGTAGGGTTCGAGTACAATGACCGAATCCACTGCTGCATACT
>NW_017307134.1:513869-523017 GCF_000935625.1 Nanorana parkeri | reverse complement strand
GTGTGTGTAGTCCCTGCCATTGGGATCGTTAATGCGCCAGGGGTCTACCAGTTGGAGTTCGAACAATGACCGCTTGACTCTTTTCCGCTGGGCGTGCGAGAGTTGTGAGATTCCCCTCGTGGAGTCTAACGTGGGATCTAGTACCATGTTAAAATCTCCCCCCAATATCCATAGTCCCTCTGCAAACAACTCTATCTGTTCCCAAAAGGATTCTAGAAAGGTCACCTGTCCATAGTTCGGGGCATAAATTGTGGCCAAGGTCACCCTGTGGCCATGAAGGTCTCCTTTTACTAGCAGCATTCTCCCCTCCGAGTCTGCAAACGTGTCTACATGTTGCCATGGTAATGACTTGGCTAGAATGATGCTCACCCCTTTTGATTTAGAGTCCCGGGATGGGGCATGATAAGACGTGGAATATCTGTGATTCCCTAGTTTGGGAATATGTCCGGCCTTGAAATGGGTCTCCTGTAGGAACGCTACATGAGACCTCTGTCTCCACAGCTCATTCAGTAGGGTTGATCTCTTTGAGGGGACATTGAGCCCCCTAACATTAAAGGAGGTGACATTGACACTTGGCATGTTGTGTGGTGTAACTCACCGCTCCCGAGGTTTTGCCTCCAGTGACCCCGCCGGGACCTCTCCAGGCCAGTCCAGCTATTCAGGCGCAGAGCCTCGGGTTGCACCCTCTCGGTGGTGAGCTCTCGGTGTCCCGGGACCGGGCACAGACAAACACTAAGGGAGACTAGACAAAGACACTGGGTGGGGAACTGGATTCAGACAGGGACACGACAATTAAAGAGAAAGACAAGAGAGGAGAAAAGAGAAGAGAGCACTAGTCGCACCGAGAGTGAGGCTATGTCCGACCCTAGGTCGCCACGCTGTAGGCCCGGAGCCCGAGGACCACGCGGTCTGGCTTCTGGCCCTGACTCCCCTGGCCGGCTGTGATAGAAAGGGGTCCAATCGGGCCTGTACCCGCGGGCGTGGAGGGGCGCAGGGGGTCCGCGATTTCCTGGTGCCTCTGGACATGGGGCGGAATGGCGTCTGATAAGGTGATCTACTGGCAATTACTCCATCACTCCCCGGAGCTCTCCCTACTCACGTCCTCTCAGCGCCATGTTCAGGCCACGCCCCCTGAGGTATGTTTTTAAAGACTGTTTCATGTTACACATGTTCATGTTACACTGCAGACTTGTTTACTTTTTGGCGCCGCTATGCATGGTTCCGCCCCCACGGCCACGTCATCCATTCACAGATTCTTTGACAGGATCTGTCAATGGAGAAACTACAAGTGCCATCAGCCACCACAGCAGTGGGACTTGTACTGTAGTTCTCAAAGGAATACAAGTGTGGTAACCTCACCATTGACATTTCCTCATGTACGGGAAGAAGAGTCTGCTGGAGCCATTGCACCTATGACCCACTGATCACGGTTGCAATGCTTTACTGGCTCCAATGCAAAAAAAATACTAAATGTAAACAGAGTCCCGGCGGCAAAAGTCGCCGGGAGTCTGTTTAAACAGCCCCGATGCTGGCGACGTACACTGTACGTCGTCAGTCACGAAGGGGTTAAAAAAAAAATCTTTTTAATGTAGTCTTTAACCACTTGCAGTCCACGGTGTTTATACCCCCTTCCTGGCCAGGCCATTTTTCAGTATTCAGTGCTGCGGTACTTTGACTGACATTTATCCCATCATGCAGCGCTGTACTGAAATGAATGTTATACCATTTTTTGGGAACAGATAGAGCTTTATTCATAAAAAGTTCTGGTAGTGTGTAAGAACTTTTTATGAATATACAGAACATAATAATATTCATGTATGTTCTATATCCCCGATCTGTTTAGGGTTTATTGGTCATCCTATGTGTTTATTTGTTCTGTGTTCTAGTTATCAGGATACATTCTTTACTCCCAGGTCCAACATTTATGACACCCCACTCACCCCCCCTAATTCACACGTAGCGACATACCTTTTGCAGCGGATCCGCACGGCCGGGATAGCGCGACTTTCGGGGCGACGTTCCAGCGACGATCCAGCGACGGTAGCGCGACCTTCTCCGTCGGGCTCCATAGAAAAAAGGCAAAGTCGCGCAAAATCCGCCGAAAAAAGGGTCCGGTAGAAGCGACGAGCGACATGGAGTTAAGACAGCTCCATTGAATAGCATTGGCCGGCGACTTCTCGCGATATCGCGCGGCAAAAATGCGCGATATCGCGGTGGAAATCGCGCAATAATTCGCTACATGTGAACGGGGCCTTACAACTTTCTCTTGCTTTAAGTGGTAAACTATGTCATGTTGATTAGTATTGCTTCTGACCTGAAGAAGAGAGGTTAACTCTCGAAAGCTTGTCTTTTATATATTTTGTTAGTCCAATAAGAAAGGTATCATCGCATACTACAATACTCCGTTTTGTTTTTGTTTTTTTATACATCTTCTCTACTGGACTAATGCGGCTATATATATATATATATGTATGTGGAACACACTGTTACAGCATATGACAGCTATCTGGGAGTGCTCCCAAATACATGTTAAACCTCCTATCATTGGTATATGCTTCTTGCTCAGCCACACCCAATTAGAAAAAAGTGGTACCACTGATACTTCTCATTCTCGGCCATCTTCGGTACCATGACTCAGCATATACTCATGGAATGCATTTGATACATATTTGATATATACTGTGTATGTAGATGTATGCATATATTGTATATTATATTACTAAAATCGCATTCATATATATAACACTACAAACATTTTGTGATTCAGCATGATCGTACATTTTCCCGACACAACTGTAAAGAAACTACCGCAATAAGCTGGAGTGATAGGGCCTCATTGGCTGGACCATCAGCCAAGTTGAAGGAACATTTGTTAAATTAAATTTTTATGTTTACCACAAACCCATCTCATGTGGTCTCTCGAATATTTATCTATTGTCTTGTTTCCTCTCTGTAGCGGAAAATGTGGCCAAACAATGGAAAATATCCAGAGAGGAGCAGGACAAGCAAGCGGTTCAATCACAGAACAGGACTGAAGCTGCACAAAAGGCTGGCCATTTCGACAAAGAAATTGTATCCGTTGAAGTGCCTTCCAGAAAAGGTTTATACTTCTTTTTATTATCATTTTAGGATTTTATTACAGGTATTTATATGGTGCCGACAATTTACGCAGTGATTTACATACTACACATTCACATCAGTCCCTACCATCAAGGAGCTTACAATCTAAGGTCCATATCTCACATACACACAGGACCAATTTAGACAGAAGCCAATTTATATTTCAGCATGTCTTTGGAGTGTGGGAGGAAACCACCCGGTTCCCGGAGGGAACCCACACAAGCGCAGAACATGCAAACTGCTTACAGATACTGTCCTGTCCGGGATACAAACCAGGGACCCCAGCGCTGTAGGGCACCACTAAGCACATTTTGCACACAACTTCTGCTGAGGAAAGGACACTGGGGGACATTTATTGTTCTTTTGTTTGCAGTTTTTTTACAACACTCTATGCGTTGTTGGCCGCTGTCTGTGTTTAAGAAGGAACTAATGGGGCTTGTCGGCACTTTTATATTCTGTGACAATTCTGAGGTTAAGTTTAATCATTGAATGACTACTTGGAGTTGCGGCACAACAGAGAAAAGAAAACTTTCCTGGCATGTCGGGAACTGTTAGGGCCACATGGACCCCAAAAACTGCAAAATGATTTCACAAAGATATTTTTCTAAAATTCATACGGGATTCACCTTTTAAATGGTCTATGGTTTCTGTTTGATGTCATCATGTCAACATGATGTCATCATTTACTTAAGTCTCGCACATCATAAATCCAAATGATTGCCCTGTTTATAAGAACATTCTCTTGATGCACTTGTCTTTGGATTTAATAATATGGTTGGATTTGCAGGATTTAATAATATGGTTTCTAGACTATTGGTATTTTATCTATAAGATTTCTTTTACATTTTAACAGGTCCTGTTGTAGTGAAAAATGATGAATTTCCAAGACACGGCAGCAGTTTAGAAGCAATGGCAAAATTAAAACCTTATTTCCTCAAGGATGGCACTGGCACAGTGACCCCAGCTAATGCCTCAGGTTGGTGAACTTTTCCCTTTTTTTTTTAACATAATCAAATTTTATTCATTTCAAAGAATTGACATACATACAAGTAAGAAACGGGAGCAAACATGTAAAACAACCATCCGACATTTGCAGGCCCTTCCCGTCGCTGATGTGTATTCTAACCACTTCCATCAAGCAATCGTCCGGCTGTATACTAGAACACCATCAATATTATAAAACACTGTAATAAGTTTTAGAAACGCTCAAGGTATACACCCAATTCAAGGAGTGACAAGGGAAGCTCAGAAGTTAATAAAATATAACAGAGCATTGCAGTAAAACGTCCCAACAAGGAGACCCTATCTCAATGCTCAAACAAAAAAGAAATGGAGACAAGAAGATGAAGGCCGAGTAAGCCAAAGAGAGAAAGAAAGAGAAATGAGAGAGAGAAAGGAAGAAAGACAGAGAGAAGGATAAGAAAACAAGGAGAGAAAGGGCAAAAAAGAAAGAAATTAAAAAAAATGGATGAGGTGTCAACCAAACCCAAACTGTAGTTCAAATCTTCCAATTGTCCTGTCTGTAAGGGGTAGACTTGAAGGTTATACAGTACAAAGAAAGCTCAAGTCAGGGCTCTCTAATCCTCCGAATCAAGAAATAACAACCATGGCCTCCAATGTGCCAGAAAGGCTTCATAACGATCAGAGCGTTGAGCTATCCCCTCTTCCAATCATCAGCGTACACATCTAGTGAACTTCTCTTCTTATCTGAAGTCATATTTTATGTATATTAGAAGGAAATAGGCTACTCCAGCATCACTTACTAGTGTAATCAACAATATGATATTTTTTGGAGAGAATCACCTTACTTTCTGTTCTAGCGACACAGCAAGAAGGGAAGAGAAACCACCCAATGGGAATGCAGACTGAAAATTTAGAGCTGCACCTTTAAATCCTTCCCTATTCTATGCAAAAAAAAAAAAAAAAAAGGCTAATGCTTTACTCTAAAGCCCATTTCCACCTTTGCAGAAGTATTTTTAAAGAAAACATATGCCAGCAATGTACACCAAGTAAACAGGAAGCAGGCATATGCAGTTGCTGTATATGAACACAGAAATGTGTTCATATACAGCAACTTCTGTATATGAACTCACTATTGAGACATTCATTAATTAAATAGTTAAGCTTTTTTAAAAGCTTCTTTCTTTCATTAATGAAAGAATGAAGCCTTTACATTCAGATACGGGTTCGCTAAATAGCGATCCCGTATCTGACAGCTGAAGATAGCAGAGAGGTAGCAGTGACTCACCTCTCTGCTATTCTTTTTGACAGCTGGAGAGCCTGGCCCGATGTTAAATGATACAATTTAACCACTAGATACAAATGTATCTCGAGTGAAATGTATCAGTGAGATCTCATTCTGACATGCTGTCAGGATCAGTCTCAAGTTATTATTAGCTGTTCCTAAGCTTGGAGCAGCCTGAAACTAAAAATTTAAAAAAAGTTATTTTATTAAGCAGTCTTAGTGATGGCTTGATATAAACTGACAAAAAAAAAGTGTAAAAAAAAAAAGTGTACAAAAAATTAGGAAAATAAAACTTTTATATATAAATATATTTGTATACTATAATTATTATTTAAAAAATTCTAAAAATAATAATAATAATCAAAACTGGCTGCTGTGGAAGAATCACACAGCAAAAACAGCAAAAAATAGTGGCAATGCCCCCTAGACAATGCAGAATGACCTGGAGAGGCAGAGCTGGTGTGCAGTGATCTTGTTACGATGACTCACAGCAAGGTAGTCAGCTACTTTACAGCCTCTACAAGACAGCCAGACCCCAGTGTCGGATTGAGTTTACCGTGGAGGGAATTTGTAGGACTCCTTCCTATTAGAAAGTCCATAAAACATTAAAAAAGCCAGCAATACGAGTCATGGAAATGTACACACATGTATATCATCACTGCACCTCTACATTACCACAATAAAATGGAAATGGCTTTAAAGTAGAACATAAGCCAAAACTTTTTCCCATTTTGGATAAAGTAAGGAAGGGTTATAACTCCTGTCAGGTTTTTACATTTTTTTTTTTTTGCTATCTGTGTCCCATTGGTGAGATTTCACTTCCTCTCCCATAGCCATAACAGGAAGCAAGAGAGAATCCTTCCCAAGTGAGGGAAAACCTTGGCTGTCACCAGAACTAGTGTCACCTTTGAAAGATTTCCTCTCTATGATCTGGTGACGACTCAAAATGTGGGATTTCCTCTCACTTTGATTCTCAGTAATAACAGTCACCAGGACATATCGAGGGGGTGCATCTCCATGATGAAGGCACAAACGGCAATAAAAACCTGACAGGTGGTCTAAGCCAGTGGTCCCCAACCCCCGGTCCGCGGATCAAATGGTACCGGGCCGCACAGTGGGGCCCCACACTGCCGACGGGCTTCACAGTGAGGGGGCGGGTCCTGTGACTCACCGCCCCTCCCGGCCGCGTCCATAGTAACAGGAGGCGGGAGGGGAGGTGAGTCACAGGAGGCGTGTATGTGTCACACGTGTGGGTGTGGCGTAACTCCAACCTCCATTAATATTAATTAAATAAATACAGATACGTATTTAATGTAATAATTATATATTATAATTATTTATAATGATATATATATTATAAAATATAAACAATCAACGCCCCCCCCCACCGGGACACGGTAAAATTATTAAACGTTGACCGGTCCGCGGCGATAAAAAGGTTGGGGAGCACTGGTCTAAGCCATCTCCACTCTATCCGGAGCTAAAAGACAGTTAGTTTAAGAACTTTAGTTTTACTTCAAGGATCACTAGGCAAAATTGTGCAGATGTTTATAAGCTGGGTTATATGCGAAAGACATTATCATTTTTGACCACATGTTCAAGGAGATAATTAGAGCCGAAAATAATTTCAATGAGTTGCTATTGTAGAGCGCACATTAGCTCTATATGTCACTATGTAGAATTGATTGAGAGGGCATTGTTGGTGCCGATACCCCGCTATTAATGACATCTTCTTCTCAGGTATTAATGATGGAGCAGCAGCAGTGGTTCTCATGCGGAAGTCTGAAGCACATCGTAGACACCTCTCATCCTTGGCACAGATTGTCTGCAGCGCCCAGGCTGGTTTGGATCCATCTGTTATGGGAGTTGGACCAATCCCAGCCATTAAAAAAGCTGTAAGTATCCAAACTGGTTAATTGTAATAAGTCATATAGAAAGATTTCATGTCATCCGTGTTCTTTGCTGTCAGTATATTTCCTGTCATTACTCACTGGAATTTTGCTAACGCCAGTCAAATCAAGAGCAGCGCTTGTGTCTTCCAGATTGTTTTGCCATCAATACAAGTCTTTTAACCCCTTAGTGACCAACGCCTTTTTTTTCCTTCATGTTTTGTACCCATGATGTAATCCACATTTTAGGCCTGAAAATGTATTTTTTTTCTTGCAGGTTGAAAAGGCTGGATGGAGCCTAGATGACGTGGATGTATTTGAAATAAATGAAGCTTTTGCAGCACAAGCTGTGGCAGTTGTCAAAGAACTAGGGTTAAACCCTGATAAGGTGAGATATTACCTTAATCTGTGGGTCTTTGTACCAGTGGTAAGCAGAGCTTTTAGATTTTCTAGGCCAACTGGAAACCAGAATTTCTAACATATTCTGGATCGGCTTTGCAGAATCTTTCCAGGCAAGACTTTGGTAGAACAGCGCGTTTCACCTTTAAAGTAGACGACCTCAAAAAGTAAGCCGATTTCTTCTTTTACAGGTTAACATTCAAGGAGGCGCCATAGCGCTCGGCCATCCGCTTGGAATGTCTGGCTGTCGTATTTTGGTGACTCTTCTTTATGCCCTGGAAAGAACTGGTGGAAAGAAAGGAGTGGCTGCCCTATGTATAGGTGGAGGAATGGGGATAGCAATGTGCGTTGAAAGGACCAGCTAAAACGAAGCATTCACTCTTGCCGTTATTTTTCCAATTTAAGGTTCTTTGACATTCCAATCAAATTACCTGTCATTTTAGCCATAACCAATCACTTTTTTTTAGCCTTAATTTAATTTTTTTTGGGACCCAATATTCATGACCTACATTTATCATAAACTACAAGCAGCTGTGTTGTGTTACTAGCAAGTGCACAAAATGTACAGAATGTTGACTGGAATTCTAAAAATAAAACCTGTTCATGCCGCAACTGTAGTGACAAGATCTCCACAACCACGTTTCTAGTACTACCCATCTTTCGTGGCTATTGCAAGTGGATCTCGACTATATGAAGAGTATTGCAAAGGGACGGCAGAACTGGAAATTCTTCCTGGCAGCTACTGTGTCTAAGTGCCTGATCGATGGAACTAGCAAAGTGGGCGAACACATCCACCCACAACTCTCAAATTAAATACAGTATTTAGTGGTTTGGGCTTTTACAGTAGCTAATAAAATGGCTTAGAGAACTGTGGGGTAAGTGTTTTTCCCCATAGTTCTCTTAAGGGTCACAGGAGGACATATACTGGCATCCTCCCATGACCCAAAGCTCAGTGTATAGCAGGCTACAGCTCGCGGTATACTGAAACTGCCGCAGCTTACAATGCTGTTGAGATCCACCCAGCTGCGCGACAGCGGGCTCTGCCCATATAGAGGCAGATCTAGCTGTACCCTCCCCGTTCCGCCACTCAGCACTGGAGGATCGCAGAGAGAATGGGGGGAATCCCTGCAGGGAGCCATGACTGACAGTTGCCGCTCTCTGCAGGGAGATGATCGGGAAGTGAGCGAGCGACGGGATGTGTTCGCTCACTTCCCGATCTAGAGCCGACGTGCAAGTTTTATTGTCACACGTCGGCTCGAACTATGAGTGATTTTCACCTTTAAAAACCCAACTCCAAATTTTAGACAGTAGGGAGGAGTTAGAACTTCTGGTAGATGTATTGCCTCACTTCCTGTTCAGGCAGGAAAGCTACCTAAAACAGGAGCCACAGGTAAAACACACCTTTCTATTAAATGTATCAATTGTTCTCTGTCCTTGTGACAAACATTGAACCCATCTTGGGGGGGGGGGGGGGGACACGGGGGGGGGAAAACAA
>NW_017307134.1:502414-513856 GCF_000935625.1 Nanorana parkeri | reverse complement strand
CGTCACACACAGATGGGAAGCAAAGAAAGATTTGCAAACTTCCTCACGGTCTACAACACCAACAAAATTGGCTGGATGTAGGATTCACCAATTGCATGGCTATCATACTAGTTTAATGGGTTAAATACAAGTCACTGATCTGCAAGTATGGAAGCCAGGCAATGAAAATTTTCAGTAGACCAGCATCTATATTTCCCCCATGCAAAAGGTTTTCTGGAATATAACCTAGAGAATGTAGGGCCGAGTGTTGCATTAATCCATAGTTACGTAAAAGGATGAAAATGACTCACTGACCAATCACTGCATGTCTCCAAGAAGTGAATCATCAAGCCTTTGAAGCAGATCTTTAGCCAAAGCTAGTTCGGATACGAGTGGGGAAAGGTCAGGACCTTTGTTGGGTTTTTATTGCCAAATGTGTTTGGGAGATTGATCCTCTAATATGACATGACAGAGGGAGAGGAATCTAAAATGGTCACCAAGCAAGAGGCACAATGACATGACCAAGGGGGACACAAGTTTTGAAGAGAACTCTAAGGCTAGGATTCTCTCACCTTTGGTTTAGTAAGTACAGTGAAGTCTTCCAGTGGGGACAACTGACTCATAGAAGTTCTAAACCTTGCTAAAAAAAGATTGATCTGGGTTTTGTTTTAAATGTTTGTGATTTAATGGATGCTGCATATGGAATCAAGCCGAGAATGTTACCGAATTGCCTTTAACCAGAGTACTATGCATTCACATGTCAGAATTTTCTTTTTAACTCTTGTACAAAACAGTATGCAAAAACCACTGAGTAGAATAGTCATTGAGGAAGTAAACTGAAAGTTTGCATTTATTTAAGTGTATGGGTGACTGGTGAGACCAACAAGTGCAAGATGAACAATGAAAAAAACCAAAACAGTTACTAGGTTATAAATTACAGTAATACAAAACAAAGGTAAGCGTTTAGGACCGATCAACCTTCAATTGAACCAGATTGCACAGCTTCATGGTACTTCCCCTTGTCTTCTTTACTCTCTGGGTGTAACTTAATCAGGTCATCAATTCGCAGGATTGTGATTGCAGCTTCTGTTGCAAACTTGAGACTCTTTGTCTTGACTAGAGTGGGTTCAAATACACCAGCTTGTTTGCTATCCCGTGGCTTTCCATTAAGCAAATCGAGACCGATCCTAAGAGGAGGTGGGGATTACAGGAACATTAGTGACATGAATATACAAAATTTGGGATTTATCCACTTTAATTTAGGAATTATTTGTTATAATACTCTTGAAATTGCCATTAAAAAAAAAAGGACATATCAGAAAATCAACAGTAGAAACTATTACAGATTGAAACGCTAGGTAATCAATGGCTTTCCAGGGTTTGAGCCAGCAGCCTTTTGTTTTAGAGGGTCCAGGACATTTTGTGACCTCAATCAGCCTGGTAGAGTTGAGGACATTATGCATAAAAACCAATACAAAATATCTAAAAGGAAGCAGCTCAGCTTAAATCCTTACCACTTGAGGTTCTTGCGTTCTGGATTGACTTGGGCCTCGTTATGGAAAGCTCGAAGCTTTGCAACAAGGTCAGTAGAATCTTGAGCAGCATTCACTGCAAGTGTTTTTGGAATAACCAGAAGTGCTCTTGCAAACTCGGCAATTGCCAATTGTTCCCTGGAGCCCTAAAATTGAAGTCAGAAAAACACATAAAACAATTGCTACAAGCCATCATTTATAGGTCAAATGAAAAAGTATTAAACTACAGTGGCAATTTGAAAGGGACATGGTCATCTGCCCAATAAGGTCGACACGACAGTGCCTGCTGATAACAGACACCCCCAGCAAGGTATACTCCCCGCACTACCCATGCTCCTTCACTGCCTCCTCTCTCCGTTGGAATCCTTGCTTTGTTCCTGCAACAAAGCAGGGCTTTCAGATCTAGGTAAGCATGTGACCTCCCCTACATGCTCCTGCAGCAGGGAGGCTGGGCCGTAAGAGGGTACTGTCACTCTACCCTAAATTGCCATGTGAGCGAATCTCTTTAAACTCCTGCTACTGAGCGATTTGATCTCTGTAGTTGAATGAGAAGTGTGCTGGAGATGACTGCCAGCAAGTGGATAAATTGTTCAAGCAGAATCAGAGTTTAGGACAAAATGTTTGCATCGTGCAAAAGACTACAGAGGCCACAAATTATTTTTACCAAACACATGTGATGGCAGAATACTTACCATGCTAGTAGCATAGTTCTCAAGATAAATGGAAAGTGCAGCCTCCACAGCACCTCCTCCTGGTACCACAGACTTGGATTCAAGGACTCTCTTCACTACACAGAGTGCATCATGGATAGATCGCTCCATTTCATCACACATGAAGTCATTTGCCCCACGCAGAATAATTGAAGCACATGTTCTAGCCTTTGTACTGTAAAAAGACAGTCATTATAATCTCCTAATGCTCCAGTGCCTGCAGAAACGTTCAGCCATGCCCAACTCATTTCTGTTGGAAGTCCATGTTCTTTCTAACCCATTTTCATAGCGCACCCTTGTGAACTGGCAGAGAACCCAGAAAGTTATCAGCTCACAAGGTTTGACAATCTGTTGTTTTTTTGCATTTATCCAACAGATAACAAAATGCTTACAATGGTATAATCTAGAAAACCATAAGGGGGGAACAAGAGGTTTACATATACTAAGCAAACACCTTTGTGAACAAGACTGATGGAAGCAGGCATTTCCCACCTCTCGTCCTGCATGCGAATTACAACTAGTTTGGCTTGAATTCCCCCCACCCCCAGTGTTTTGCAAATTATATAAAAGAGCTGCTTCAATCATAGGCTGTTATCAATGAACAAAACTATAAATTATATTTCAATGAAAAGTACTGCCCTTTGGGGGCTAAAGACACCCATGCATCATACAACCTAGGGGGCCATAATACTGTACGGGTGAAGGGTTTAACAAATTGGACCACACTTTGGAAGATTAAGATTTAGGGTGCAGGACAAAAACCCTTTTCTTACCTTTCTTTTTTCAATGCGACTTGCCAAATAAAAAGTATATTGTAATATATAAACCACACAGTATAACATAACTGGTTTTCACCTGCTCTGGAACTGCACGCTGCAATGTAAACTGGAGCAAAAAAATACCATTGGAATACATTGGACGCAATTTTGATCCGGTCTGCAACTGCTCTGCTCTTGGTGTGAACAAGGCCTAAGGCCTCTTGGTGTGAACAAGGCTCTGCCCCGTGCTTGGTGTGAACAAGGCCTTAGGCCTTGTTCACACCAAGCGCAGAGCAGTCGCAGCCCAGATCAAAACTGCGTCCAATGTATTCCAATGGTATTTTTTGCTCCAGTTCACATCGCAGCGTGCAGTTCCAGAGCAGGTAAAAAAACTGCAGCAGGCCCTATTTTACCTGATCTGGAACACATGCAAATGCCTGGAATGCACTGAAAGCCCATGGTAAAAAAATTTTTTAGCCAAAAACGGCCCAGAACGCATCAAAAACACAGCAAAACCCACTGCACTGTGTATGCAGAAACCAGAGCGGATCTGCTCTGCATTTGGTGTGAACAAGGCCTAAAGCAACTGGCTGTATGTATTGTATATCATGTACAGCTTCTGTGAACGTAGGAAGAAAACCAGGTACTCCACCACAAAAAACAGAAGCCCATTAATTCTTTACCCCACGCGTATAACTGCTCACACCACTAGTACTGCGTGGCAGCAAATAAAATGGGAGAATTTACTATGATACATGGAAGGACACCACATATAATGGTAAATGTTAGGGATGCACTGATACCAAGTGCCGTACTCGGTACATGTACAGATACTTTTAGTGCTCCAAGACTACACTAGAGAAAAATTCCAAAGTTAAGAGTCAGCTGTCATGTGTAAGGAGCACACGGAGCTCCTGGGATTTGTACATCTGTTTTAATGTAAGATTTTGTTTTATAAATATAAATAAAGGGATGCACCGATACCAGTTTTTCAAGTATGAGTACTGATACTTGCCCAAGTACTTACAAGTACTGATACATTTGTTTATTGTCATGTGACAGTTTTTCTAAAATCAATACAGACTAATGATTCAGGACAATGGTGGAGTGCCAGAGCCAGGTCCCAGCTGCAACCCTGGTAGTTCATGAAAATGCCAAGTATCTGCACTGGTACTCAAAAAGTACCGGTGCATCCCTAACAAAACATTCGGCTCTGCTTTGTGTCAGATTCGGTTTACTGGTATCATGGCACACTCACAAGCCAGCATGATACCCTTCTACCGTTTTACTGTTCAAAGCCCATTTCGTGTGCACCTTACTGTATAGCTGGTGACAAGTTGAGTGCGTTTGTCATTTGTTTTGCCAGATTGGGTTTACTGATCACGTGCAGTTCTCCAAGGCGTTAGGTCAGCTGAGGGCGCAACACTCACTGCCATGCTAATGAAATGGGGACAAAAAAAAAACCCATCCAAATCTAGTTACTGCTTACTTTTTAATTAGGATCAGCTCATCGTCGCATATTCTATCTTGTACAACTTCTTCAGCCTGTCCCAGCATGGTAGCCTCAAAGCTTTCTTCACCTTCCAGGTTAGCAAGTGTTGAGCAAACCGTAGCTGTTAAAACAAAATAGGGTGTTTAATCAAATGGATAAAATGCACTTACACATTGCACCTTCGAAAATGATACAATAAAAACCGATATGGCTTCTGAAAACAGAGAGACCCACCATCTAACAGAAATACATGTGGCAAACGTTTTGCACATAAACCATAGATGTATACACATCAATCCACAACACACTTGTATAAGAGCTGTATGTACAGCAAGGCATTACAACACATTTGCAAAGCTTTTTAGTCAGCTTTTAAAGGCCTTAAGAAAGTTGTGCAAGCACCCTTCACCTTCATTTTTGGGATATTCAACACAGATCTTAAAAGGGAGTGCTGGTTGTCACTTTGAACAAGCAGCCAGAAGGTAATTGGGAGGCTTTTAAACAACTTTCAAGCAGTGCTAAATCTTACCTCCAGTAGCTTTTGCGATACGTTTCAAATCCCTTTTAAGAACCCTTCGTACAGCCATTGCGCCCGCATCAACAAAGTACTTGAGACACATATCATCAATGCCACCGGTAGTAAGAATAACATTTGCCCCAGTTGCTAAGATCTTCTGGATCCTCTCCTTAGTAATGTCAGATTCTCTAAAAGGATACAGAACATATTTTTTTTTTAAAAGAAAGAAAACATATACAAAAGCATACTACTGCACAAGGGCAAACTTTAAGATTTAAACAAAGTTACAGAAAATTATAATCAATGAAAAGTACTGCCCTTTGGGGGCTAAAGACACCCATGCATCATACAACCTAGGGGGCCATAATACTGTACGGGTGAAGGGTTTAACAAATTGGACCACACTTTGGAAGATTTAAGATTTAGGGTGCAGTACAAAAACTTTTATCTTTCTTTTTTCAATGCGACTTGCCAAATAAAAACTATAACTAATATAACTGGCATTAAACAAAAGCAGCAGTCTGACTAAAGCAACTGGCTGTATGTATTGTATATCATGTACAGCTTCTGTGAACGTAGGAAGAAAACCAGGTACTCCACCACAAAAACAGAAGCCCATTAATTCTTTACCCCACGCGTATAACTGCTCACACCACTAGTACTGCGTGGCAGCAAATAAAATGGGGAGAATTTACTATGATACATGGAAGGACACCACATATAAATGGTAAATGTTAGGGATGCACAGACTCCAAGTACCATACTCGGTACATGTACAGATACTTTGAGCTCCAAGACTAGACTAGAGAAAAATTCCAAAGTTAGGAGGCAGCTGCCATTTGTAAGGAGCACACGGAGCTCCTGGGATTTCTACATCTCTGTTTTAATGTAAGATTTTTTTAATAAATATAATTGATGCACCGATACCATTTTCGCAAGTACAAGTACTGATACTTGCCCAAGTACTTACATGTTTGTCATGTGACAGTTTTTCTAAAATATAGACTAATGATTTCAGGACAGTGGTGGAGCACCAGAGCCAAGTCCCAGCTGCAACCGCTGCAACCCTGGTAGTTCATGAAAATGCCAAGTGTCTGCACTGGTATCTGTGCATCCCTAGTAAATGTTTTGTATTTTATGTAAATACTGAAATGCTCAAAATGTAGAATTAAAATATCAAAAGAAGAGAACCACTATCCTAATATACAAAGCATCTCCTTAATTACTATATACTTCGGGTCAGCTTGCTCCCTTTAGAATGAGATGTTTGCTCCCACCTTAATTCCAAGAACCAAGAATAACATACGGCTTGTGCAAGAGGAAATAACACATTGATTATGAACTGTGAAAAAATAATTATGTTAAAGACTTTTTGCAACCAAATAGACACTTTTTTATTACAAGTACAAGTCTTGGCAAATGTGCCAAACAAATTAAGAAAAAACGTGCAGGGGACTTTGCAGAAACCACCATTTCATCTTATAATATAGCAATTAATACATTCCTGTGGAATTGATTGGATAATAAGCATAACATGCTAAAGTCCATAGAAACCCACAGACCATTAGACAGCAAAGCAAACTTCCTGGCTGAGTAGAGTAAAGCGGATGCTGTAAAGTCACGGCATAACCAAGACTGGCCAATGTCCACTTTGTATCAGAGAATCACGATGGACGCTCCGATTGCCCACTACCTCAGATAGCCAGTCCACGCATCATGATGCTCTGATACGAATATGCTCATCATTAAGTCACTATGTGACTACATACCATTTTTTTTTTATTAAATGAAAGGTGATTTCTGTTCAATCCCATGCGCTATATATGTTTGTTGTGTCACCAGGGGGCAAGGATTAGTCGGTCCATCTTCAATCATCAATGAGCACGTTCCTTGCGAAGATTCTTATTGTACTATGCTGTACATTGCCAAAAATAAACTGAACAGATGTACAGCCTTTATGCTCTTAAAAAATGAAATAAAAAAAAGGGTGACTTAAGACAATTATGGCCGCATTGTGAGGCAATTATGCCTACATTTACTTTCAATCAATTTAATGGCACCTTGTAAAAAAAAAAAAAAGGAAATTTAAAAAAGCAAAGAAATGTCTAAATGCTGAATTGCTAGTGTATACAAGAAAAGTATCGGGTTAAAAACATTAACATGTGCAACCACTTTTGTTTTCTAGTACGTACCACCACCTAGGAAACAAGCTCAGGAGTAGAACAGAAGTACATACCTTTGTCTGATTTGATCCAGCTTAGACGGGTCTGAAATGATCACTTGTACACCGAGTTTCATTTTTGATTTCTGCAGACTGAAGTCTAGACATGCAATTTTGGCATTTGTGATCCTTTTGTTCATCCCTGAAAAACAAGTGCAAGGCTGAAATCAGTCCAATCGGTGCAAAAAAACAGTTTAGAACATTTAAAAGAAACTTGTACCAAGAGAAATACTGACACTACCCTTGTGAACCTTCTTCTGAAATGCCATTTGTCTAGCTCTCCCTGATTTCAATACCATGAGACAATGCCCCAGAAGAAGCCCACTGAGTAAATTCAGTCTAATGTGCATACTTGAATCAAGTACTCAAGTTTTGAACTCATTGAATGAGCATGAGCCAAGCATTTACAGAAGTCAGCAATGGTATCCTACATATTTCCCTCTGTAAAGGTTTGATTTTATCCTCTCTTTCTTAGGCTTGCATCATAGCGAGGAAAGTCAGACCAAGTAAGCCCATTGTTACACACCTAAAATCTTGTATACAATTGAACAAACTGTTTATGGTGAGATTGAACTAACGACATTAGGCTGCTTGTTAACAGCATGACACTCAAAGCATTAGTAAGTACTACATCTCCTCAATGACTAGTAGGAATGTAGCAATTGTAGGCACAGGACCCCAATCTTCCAGCTTATAGTAAGTCAATGGACCCTAGGATGCAGCCAAGCTCAACTAATTACCACATACTCAAGTGGCATGAGGCAGTCAGATATCCAGGTGAAACTACAAGTCCCAGTTTATCTTGCCAGCTAATAACTGTATAATGTAAACCAAAGTTGGCAGGCCATATGGGAGACGTAAATCGACCTGGAGATCTACTGGTTGTTTATAACTCGAGACAGTAAGCCTTATGATCAATATGAATAGCATGATGCCTGCACAGGTCAGCTAAAAGTTGGCTACATAATAGAATAAATTACCTTGTGAGCCCACGATACAGTTAAGTGCATAACCATTAACAAGAAAGCTCTCCTTCTGGCTCCGGCCATGAGCTTTCAGGACATTAACAGAATTGATGGGGTACCGAGCCTGACCCTTAGGATCCACGAACTTAACTGCTAGTGCAGCATCAACCACAATAGTAGAAAAAAAGTCACTGTCACTGAACAGAGAGTCAAGGTAAACATATCGAATGGCAGAAAATTCCCACCCACATTGGAAACATGGAAAGCAAAGCTATAATAATAATAGTTAATCCAAACAACTTCCTAAATAAAGTATGTCTCATTGATTAGGCAACCCTGACTAGTTCACATATCCTTTCAGATTTTACCATTCACACCTCTGCATATTTTCTGTATGTAGTACATATTATATGAATTGTACGTAGGTTATGTCTGGAGAAACCCAATGCATTGTAGGGTAGCCCTCTCCTATACTTAGAAAGAGGAGTAAAACAGGGTGCAGGTCCAAATAGGGATTTCATTAACTAACTTCTCTTTAGAAAACCATTTTAAATTTTGAAGAACATATTTTAAAACATTTTTTTAAAAAGGATACACTCCAATAATCTTAGAGGACATTGAAGTCTTAGCAGCACTGAGGAGACACTCTTTGCCAAGCTCATCAGTGTTGATTGTGAGATTTTCATTGATGTATCGGACTGCTTCTCTTTTGGGTAAATGAAGAGATGGCACACTTACTACACAAAACTGATATCGAAAACAGTCAGCATTTTCGTATAGAGTTAACCAAAAAGAAAAACTGTTGCATTCCATACAGAAAAAGACTACAAGAGTCAACAAAATGGCAATTGCTTCATCATAATTAAAATTAGGCAAGAAAAAAAAAAAGGGGGGGGTACATTAGAAACAAAAGGGAGCTAGCGTCAAGTGTTGCTCTGTCTGGTCACTTCTGCTCTGGTCTTTGTTGTTTAGTCACACCAGCTATGGGATTCAACAGACTTGGGGCACTTGCACCATAAGGTGAAAGACCAATTACTCTGAGCATCATACATAAAACAAACAAAAAACACCACTTACAGATGCAATAAACTATTAGGAGAGTAAGGAGTGTTTCATAGTTGGCATAAAAATAGAGCAAAAGGAAAAAAATGCTTCCATGTGTGACACCAAGGGGGAAGGAAAACAGACTGCTAGGTGGCAGTGGAGAAAATCTCATCTGTTCTTATAATGGAAGTTTTCTAGCAATTTGACACAGCACCAGGATAAAAAAAAAGTAAAAAAATGATCAGCTCGCCCTACCACCCAGGGTATAGTGTTGGCGATAGACTAATCTTTGTCCACACTGTTTTAACAAGTAAAAAAGGTGATTAAAATGTTGAACAGCCACAATAACTGTCATAGTTTCTACCTTCAGACTCAATGCTAAGTTTGAATTGGTTTGTTGCCTGAAGAGTATACTTTTTGCATGAGGCCCACTTTAAGCTGGGGTCTGTATACAGCAGGTTACCATTACCATAGAGAAGCAACTTTAAAATGCATATTAGACATGTCCGTTCTAAGGAGATTTCATACAAATGCCTAGAATCATTGAAAAGAATACTCCATTCCCATCCCCCATTATAGCAGAGCCAGGACAGAAGGCCTGCTGCAACAAAAAACTAAGCAAAAAAAAAAGCCTTTAGTATTATCATCAAAAGGCAAGAATAGTAAGCTCACAAATGTATCCCAATATATTCTAATAAAAACATGCCATTGGATAACATTAGAAACCCTAGAAAAAGGAAAAGCTTAAACACTTTGTTTAGGATAAATGTATCTAGCAAATCCTACAAAGCTTCCCCACTAAGCACCAGCCCACATGTGTAACTGCACGGACCTCCTGTACGTTTAATAGCAGAGGTCCTGACCTGAATACCAGAGCCAATATTAGCACTCAGTTGAAATGCAGCTATTTCTCCAAAGGATCTGATAAAAAAATGTTTTTAAAAAAATCAAATATTTATACAGTGTAGCTAAAGTCTGCCATACACAGTTTAGAGCAAAAAACAAGGATCAGGGTGTAAAATTGACGGCAAAATGTGAAAATAGCTTGTTAAACACAACTGGATAAGACCTATACTAAGGAAACATAAAAAGGTTAAAGCATGGGAGGTTAGAGCCCTTGAAAAAGGAAAAAAAAAAAAAAAAAAAAAAATAAAAAACAAAAATTTTGACACAAATGGGAGGTTAGAGCCCTTGAAAAAGGAAAAAAAAAAAAAAAAAAGTACTAAAAACAGAAATGTTTGTACACAAACATAGAAGAGTAACAGGACAACCTTTGTATTATAACATGAAAAATCACTAAGAAAGTAGTAAGATAACCCACTTGCAGGCCAGACGATATCCCCCGATGATGGATGTGGGGTGAATTTTCTGTTTCACCAGTTCATCAGCATTCTTCAGCAATTCTGCAGCAATGATAACCTGTGTGTGTACAAGTGCTTTAGATACAGGTATTTATAGGAGCGGTACAACTTCATTAGAAAGGCAACTCTCACAGTTCAGTCCACCGCAACTCAGTTTTATAACAAAATACTGAAGCATCTCTACCTAGAACTTTATTTTTCCAATAGAGAGGTCTTTTTACTTCCTGCCCCAGAGACAACAGGAAATGGAGGGAACCCAGAGAGATGTCACCATGGAAGAGTTCCCTCACCTCTGATGACCATAACATTTTGGACTTTGCTATCTGTATCCCCATTGGAGCGCTTCACCCGAGAAAACTAAAAAAGGTGACAGGTATAGGAAAAAAAACTTCCCACTCTATCTGAAAAGTAAACAGCTAAAAGTAGCACTTTAGAGTAAACTTGTGCCAAAAGAAAGTAAAGCAGTCCTTCAGGTGTGTGTGCAATAAAGGACACCGAAATCTGACAAACTTCAAAGACACCAGCGATGGCAGTAATGTCACCTCTGTGCATGTTCGCTGCACAATAATTCAGAATCACCTCTGTCCTATAAACAGGAATGTGAACAAGAAAAGATGAAGCTAGTGGTAGTAATTATATTGCTGGCTGTACAAATTACAAGACTGGCTGTACAGAATTACAAATCCTTTAACAGGTATACCAGTAAACCTGAAAAAGAAATTATAACCAGAGACCAAACCCTATTAGTATTAGCCCGTTTGGTATGAATTAGGTAATAACTAGTTATGACATTCAACGATCCTTAACTGCATGGATCATGCTAGAAAAAAAAAAAAAAAAAAAAGGAGGGGGATACTGGTCAA
>NW_017307134.1:454182-502246 GCF_000935625.1 Nanorana parkeri | reverse complement strand
TCATGGATCAGGCCAGAAAAAAAAAAAAAAAAAAAAAAGGAGGGTGATACTGATCATAAGGAGACCAGATCAAGTACAGTTATAAAGGGTCGGAGTGTTGGTTTAAAGTATAAAAATATATCTTTATTAACAGTAGTTTTAAACATACTGTTTATGAAGCGAGTGTGTTAATGGTTGTACAATAATTTAGAAAGTTTCAGGTGGCAGTTTGTCAGTCTATGATATTGACTCATGTTTAAAACTACTGTAAAGATATATTTTTATACTTTAGACACTGCGACCCTTTATAACTGTACTTGATCTGATCTCCTCATGATCAGTATCACCCTCTTTTTTCTATACCAGTAAACCTATAGTTCAACTGTGTAGGTAGCAGTGTGCCTGGAATTCTGTTTAACACTGAAAGCATTTTTAAAAAAACACAAGGGCCTGTTCACATTAGGTGTATTGGTCCTGTGCTGGCAGCCTTGCCCAGAGCATTCCTAACACAAAGACAAAGCAATTTGCCTTGTTTTCATTCGGAACAATTCATACCACTCTGCTGTGAAGGTGTATGCTAAAAAAAAACTAAAAGGGTAGTATATTTTTCAGTGTGACAACATGATATTTAAATAAGATTTAACAGAAATAGAGAAAAAAATAAACAGTGTGATGTGCCAGGATCGGTGCATCAGTACTGTTCCTTCCAACACGCAGCAGTTGTACGTTCAGCACATGTGGCTGGGCACTGCCAGGGTTATACTGCCAGGGTGATCCAGTATCAGCAAGCCAAGTGGTTTTACTTCAGTACAACTGCACATAAATGTATCAATCTGTTTAGCCAATCTAAGGTGTCCATGAACTTACTACTGATGTCGTTCCATCTCCGACCTCATTGTCTTGCAGTTCTGCCAGTTCACAAAGGACTTTGGCGGCTGGGTGTTCCACTTCCAGCAACTTCAGAATGGTTGCTCCGTCATTAGTTATAGTTACATCCTGGAAGATTATACATGAAACAAATGTTTTTTTTTTGCTCATCACAATATATATCCATGCCGACTATGTTACTACACTTTCTTTGGTGCCAAGCGTTGCTTCAGACATAAAAAGGTCTTACTGAAAAGGATAGTTTTCATTAAACTAAAAGTAGCCCCTGCGAGTCAATCCTCATACCAACAGGAACTGCAATTTTTATATGCAACAAATGAAAAGGCAAACATGTAGTTTATAGCCAAACTCTGAAATATAATAATCATAGCACACTGGGTGCATAAATCAATAAAAAGCTGTGTGTGGAGGGCTGCTGCAAGGGATAAAAATCTTACACATAATGCCCAGCTTCCAGACCCTGCAGGGAGTGAGGGATGCGACTCGAGCAGTGAAGTGCTCAACACCAATTGCCCACCTCTCCGCGCTACTTGCCCATTCATAAAATGTATTGTATTTTTTTTTCTTTCAAAGAAAACAGGACATTGTCAGGTTGGGTGAGTATAACTTTTTTACTCCTAGACAAAAAGGAGCACTTAAAAGTAGTATCACAGGCTGGGTGTTTTTTGCTTTAATGCATTCTCTGCACAAGGCAAAAAACACCCAGCACTTTTCTAACCCCCCCCCCCCCCGGCAGTCACTAGTCTTCTCCGCCATGACTACATGGGTTAACCCGAACTTCCTGGTTGCAGGGGAGGGTACAGTACAGAGGGCAGAGGAGCCATAGGCTCCGTCTGCTTGGTCAAGTTGTGACTGCAAGGGTGAGGGCATGGCCGGACGCACACAGTTAGGTACAGCTGTGGCCGTGCATGTACGGGTGCATTCACAGCAGTAGCTTGCGGTCTGGATACCACTTGAGAATGAGGAAATTGAAAACCTCACCACCAAAGGTTTAAAAAGCAGAACTATAAGGTGAGTGATTTCCACTCACCCTCATAGTTAGAGCCGACCTGTGACAAAGAAGGTGACACAAGTCGGCTCTATCGATCGAGAGGTGAGAGAACACATACCATTGCTCGCTCACTTTTCGATCATCTCTTTGCAGAGAGCGGTGAAGGTCAGTCACTGCTCCGCGCAGGGATTCCCCCCTCCAATCCTCCAGCACTGAGTGGAGGAATGGACCGGGAAAGGGCGGGCACAGCTGGCTTTGCCTCTAGATGAGCAGAGCCAGCTGTCACTCACGCAGCTGGGTGATCATGACAGTATTGTCGGGATCCGCCCTGGCTCTCTAAGTATATTGTGGGGATAAGCCCACACTATACTAAGCTTTGGGTCACGGGAGGAGGTTAGTATATGTCTTCCCGTTACCCTAAAGAGAACTATGGGGAAAAACACTTACCCCATAGTTCTCTTTTAATGTCGCTTTATCCCTTGCAGTGTTGGAGTACCCCTGTTGCAAGGGTTAAGAATTTTTCCTCTCAATTCCTCTTTAAAATCATGCATTAAAAAACATTCAGGACCCAGTCACACCTTTATATTCTAGTACGTTAATACATGCAACACATTCTCAGTATGTACATAGTCTTCATTGTAAATGAACACCAAACCTAAATGCAGGTGTTCTGTTATTTCATATATAGGAAGAAGAAAAGACTTCTCCCCCTTCAGACAATAACAGATGTTGCTCTATCCCATTAGCATAGCCACTTATTCTAGGGAATGAAAAAGTGGTACTAAAATGGGACAATAGTAATAAAAAATGTTTTTTTTGTCAGGACACAAAACAAAACTTTATATTTTGTTTGAAAAGTATGATGACATCTTATTATATTTAGAAATATAAGCCACAGCTAAAGGTTAGAACATCGGTTTTTTTAAATCACGATAGGAGAGAACTATGGCCCCACCTTTTTTTGGACATAGTTCTCTTCATGGTCACAAGGGGACTGTTAGGGCCAATTATTATGCTCTTCCAGTGTTCTGTGTTAATGCACTTTGGGGCGGGGGGAGGGAATTAACAGGGTAACAAGTTCCTTGGTTAATTAGGAGTGATCTGGTCTGTGTTCTATGCAGAGTCTGACGCAGATTGACCTGAAAAAGGCTCATCTGCCTGATTATTGTGGCACACACCACAATTGTTGGGGCTTAGTAGTCATCTCCCGACAGCCCAACCAGACACTCATTATACCCACTGAACGACAAGGTAGCAAACAGTCCTATACATATTGCCCTGTCTCTGCACCTGATCCTGGCTTGTTGACATTATATAGGACCTGTACAGATTCCTCTGCCATTTGACTAGCAGTTTTAAAATGAAACCTACAAAGAAAAAAAAGTCAAACTTTTACACACTTACCCCAATATCGTCCACCAACATTTTATCCAGACCAACAGGACCAAGTGAGCTTTTCACAATATTAGCAATGGATGCTGCTGCCATAACTGGAAATAAAAAAAAAAACAACATTAAGGTTACACTAAAACTGAGAGGAAAAAAAAAGAAAAAAACTGACAAATGTAAACCCTGAAAGAAAGCAGCTGTAGGAGCCCAGAGGCTGCTGCATTACAGCCAAGTGAAAAAAACACCACAAAAAATCTGAAGCAGAGGTCCTGCACTAAGGGGACTCCCCTGAGTCCACAACACAAAAGGGCTAGTTGCCATGCATACACTTATGCAGGAAACCATAGGCAATTTAAACATTGATTTGGACAGTTGGGGCTGCCCTGGAAGTCCCCCGTCATGGGTACCCAGGTCCACTGACCCTTTGCTGTACTCCATGCCGGGGGGAAGCCCCTGCTCACTAGCACGAATGCCTAACAAAAAAAATAACAAACGTTACGATGTCCTGCTCGGCCGGAGGAAACACAAAATAACTGAAGTGTGCTAGGCTGGTACTCTTATTTTAGGTGTGGGTGATGCGTTTCCTGTTTCTGGTGGGAGGAGCCTATCTCTCTCATGCTCTCCTGGAAGGTGACTAGAGAAAACAAAATTAAGGTTATACTACTAAAACTGAGAGAGAAAAAACGAAAAAAAAACAGACAAATGTAAACCCTGAAAGAAACAAGAATAAATTACTAAGCAACACACTGTAAACAATTCCAGTACAAAGGTTTGCTACATTGTACTACACAAGTACTGTTTTGTGTTCTGTTATTTCACATAGAAGATAGACATCTTCCCATTCGGATGATAACTGGTTTTTATTCCCCATTAGCATAGCCGCCAGTTCCAAGCAGTGAAAAAGAGGTACTAAAATGGGGGGATAGGAAAGAAATCCTGTACTCAAAACATTAAGGGGGGGGGGGGGGGGTGTTTCTTGGCCATTTGTAACAAACTAATATATTACCACTAATGATGGGTGTTCTATCTGTGGCTGCAGACCTTTCTAGTCACAGCTCTAGTACAAAGACAGTAACGGGTCACTCACCCAGCACAAAATGGTTAAGAGTGGAGAAGGAAGGTGAAGTGTGTCGCAGGAGCAATGCACAGCCTCCTGCATGGCCTACCCCCTTACCCCATAGGTGCATACCTTCTGTTTTGGGTTGACATCTTCCCAGTTGCAGATTCCTGTGAAAGGAAGACGCTGCTTCACGGGGTTTGGGGCTCACATTAAAGCTGCCCATACACAGTTATATTTTCTTTGTTCAACCTGCGGGCTGAGCAAAGAAAATATAAGAGATTCCTCCTTCCATGCTTATGAGCATTGATCAAGGAATCCCCGGCCGTTTCCATTGTATTCCGACAGCAGCCTGCCATTTAGGTAAGCGGGGGGGGGGGGGTTTTGAAACCACGTTTTATGTTATATCCCAAATATGGATGCAACATAGAACAAGCTCACAAAGCTGGACTATGCCTTTGAGGGCCAGCTAACTCTTTGGCAATCTGCGACCACGCGGCAATCGTGCACGAAACCGCACAGCCGCTGATCGAGCTGGTGGTGTTATTCTTTTCTAATGGCACCCCAGTCACAGCAGGCAGATTGCACGGTTTCCCACCCCTGCAATCTGGCCCCAATCACGACTGAAAAAGGCCACACATCGTGGGTCACAAACCTCAGCGACTGCCACGCAGATATAACTCCACTGAAATCAATGGGGCTGCACGGCAACCGCACGGTCTAGGGGCGCGTGTCCCTGGATCGCCCAGGTGTGAACCTGGCCTCACTGTTTAGGAACACTCCTACCATACTGTGTTTGGCAAATACAGAGGCGATTGTGTAGAAATTGTACAAACCAGATTGGAAAGTGCGACTAGTTTTAGGAAGATTTTCTGTCATTTTGTTCCCCTGTGACAACTGCACAAAGAGGAAATCTACTACAAACAAGTGTAGATTGCTAGGGGGGTCTTGTCATCTCGCAGGGTCTTGTCATCTAAACCCACAATAATGCACATTGCATGCATTTGTCATGTGTACAGACCCCATAGAAAAGAGCAAATCATCTTGTCATACATTTAATTGCTGAGGTGAAAAGGGCCTAAAAAGGTTTCGGCTGCAGTTAGGCCTCACTCCCACTGGTGGTAAAAATAGATAGTTCATCCACAAGTTTACCATCCCCCACCCTAACATGGCACAGCATATTGCACTTGCCAGGCAGTGTTGTTCGCTGAATACAACAATTGCAGACAATGGGACCTCGCCGCAACGGCATGCTGATTGCAATGCAGTATCATCTGGTGAACTCCTATAAACTGGCTCTCAATCACCCTCGTAAGTGCGATTCACTACAGATCACTTTCTAGAGGGTGATAAACGTCTGCCACACATACTAGGACTACAACACGGCACTGCCAAGCACAATGTAGAGATGTCTTTAGCAGATGTCCCTGTGTGGGGAGTGTATGACTACAAGGAGCGATCTATGGAGATCCCTGCTCAGCTAAAATGAAGCACGTCTAATCACAAACCCCTGATACCGGGCACTGGCGTACATACGGCAATACAAAGATCAAGGCCTCCGTGTTGCACACATCGCACCCGGCATGGTCGCACCTTCCCCCCCCCCTTCATTGTGATGAGACTGGGGCCCCTCTGACTCAGTACGTGTATTCACCATTCTGGCTCCTGACGGCATCCCCGGTGCTGCGCTCTCCGAACACGGCTAACGGGCCTTCCATGATGTTGCTGCTGCACGTATCCCGGCTACAGACCCGCTACAACGTGCTCTACAACCGCCGCCCAGCCCCACTGCACGATGGGTAACCCCGCCCCCTTCACGGCTGCAGAGTCACTAGGCCCCGCCCAATTCAGACACCCCTCAAGTTCCACAAGAGGGAAAGAAGGCACAAGAAGATGGGCGCGTGTCGTGCCGGGAGCGAATGAGTTAAGAACGTGTCTACGTCATAGGGTAAGGGCGTGGTCGGTGAACGTACAGCGCACAGAATGTTCTAGGGCCGAATTGGTGTACGCGTGCACGTGTGATGTGCACGAAGATTCTTTCTGTTACACGCTGCACGGGAGCGCGCGTCAGTTCTTTCTGGGCTGTGACGTTACTGTAACGAGTAACGACTGAGATAAACGGATGTCATGTTCTCGAATCCTAATGAGCGAACACTCCTCACACATAACTCACCTAACAGTTTGGTTTTATATTTACAGACATCCCAACCTGCAAGGACTTAATTTAGGCCCTGCGAGATTGCGCTGCGATCATTGCGGCTTCATGCATGATCGCCGTGCAATCCTGGAATTGTGCGCAAATGCTAACAGCGCTTGCGGTGCCATAAGAAATCCACCCGGTTGCTGCAAAACGATTGTGTGCAGCCACGGCTGTAAAAAAAAAAAACGTTTTGCTCATCGCAAAAAAGGAGCCTGAGTCTTTTTCCCTTGGTCCCGGATATGATCCCATTAAAGCCAGGTTCACACCTGCGCGATCTGTGACCGAGCAGATTGCCTGCGGTCACGGAGTCGCCCGCCACTGCTGATCACTCTGGCGATGCCATTATTTTCTAATGGCAACCTAGTCGTGTGGGGCGGATCGGGTGGTTTACCGCTGTGATTCCGCCACGATCGCAGGTAAAAATTCCAGTGCCGTTTGTCGCAAAAAAGTACATGCAGGCTGGCTATGGCACCCGCCCACTGTTGCTGTCAATGTGGGCATCAGGGAGCCCCTAACTTATAGCACGAGACTTCCGCAGCATCCCGTAGCGTTGGGATGTCTGTATTTGTGTATACTAGACCTCATTTAAAATACTGGGTCAAGTTGTGGAGAACTCACTTCCAAAAATATATTGATACGATAAAACAAGTCAAGAGATACAAATGCTTAGTGATACAAATCCCTGTGAACATTGAAATCACTGCACACAAAAAAGGGAATGAGGGTGCTTGGTCCTCTTCTGAAAAAGAGGGCCACAATATCCTTGAACATCCCAGAGCGCAAGACTCCTGACAGGGGCAAGGCACTCTAGTCCACCTAGCCGCTAAGCCAGACGGACCCTGATCCTTAGGGACCAGCCAAAGCCAGTTCACCAAGCACTAGGTAGGGACTCTCCCGAGGAGAGAAAATTGTGTGTGGGGGAAGGAAAAAGACCCGTTGTGGCCACAGATCCTCCTCACCCCAACATCAGGGCAGGCCCCTGAAAACCTGCACCCTCTGTCTCGGTGGAGTGAGATGAGGTAGAAAAATGGTGAAAGTCTTAGAGACTGGTGCGGGTCTCACCAAGGCTGTGCGGGTCCCACCATGGATGCGCGGTCTCACCAGGGCTGTGTGCGGGTCTCACCAGGGGTGCGTTCAGATCTCACTAGGGCTGTGTGCGAGTCTAAGCAGGGCTGCGTTCGGGTCTCACAATGGCTGTGTGGTCTAACTAGGGCTGTGTGTGGTCCCACCAGGGCTGTGGGGTCTCACCAGGGCTGCATTTGAAGGCAACGTGCGCTGCGTGCGGGTCTCACTAGGGCTGTGCTGTCTTAACATGGCTGTGCGGTTCTCACCAGGGCTGTACTATCTAACCAGTGCTGTGTTTGGTCACACCTGGGCTGCATTCAGGTCTCACCAGAGCTGCGTGCGAGTCTGACCAGGACTGTGCGGTCCCAAAAGGGCTGCATACGGGTCTCATCATGGCTGTACGGTCTCACCAGGGCTGCGTTCAGGTCTTACCAGGCTTCTGCCTGCTGTTCTTGTACCACGTGGACAGGTCTTTTGGCTAGTCCTGGAGCAATATTTTCGCACTCCGGCCCCTAAGGCCTGTCAGCGTTGTGCACTGGCACTAGATTATTTATGCACTTTTTTTATGCACGATTTGGCACTTTGACTCTCACAGATGACGGACAGTGCAGGTACCTTAGGGCCTGTTCCTGAAGTTTGGGAGGAGGTTCTGTGACCTACACATGGGCCCCTCTGCCTTCTCCCACCTGGGGGTCTCCCTTCGGGTGAGCCCCCAACCTAGTACTTGGTGGACCTGTTTCGGCAGGTCCCAGAGGATCGGGGTCCGCCGGCCTCCGGGTTGGTGGGCCTGAGTCATTCTTGTACCTGTCAGGAGCCTTGCACCCCCCGGGGGATCAGGAAAATTGTGGCCCTTTCATTAGAAAGGACCAAAGCACCCTTGTGCATGTTTTTGTGTGTTGTGATTTCACGATTCACTTTTTTTGTTTACAGGGGATTCATTTCGAGTACGCTCCTTGGGCTAAAAAAAAAGAAAAAAGTTGCCTTCACGGTATTGACCTTGGCCTGTTCTTCAACTAGGATCCTGTCTTCTGCCTGGTACTGCATCGCCTGCCTGGTATTCACACGGGCCTGTTCCTGACCTCCCCTCCACCCGATCTTCAGTTGTCAGATCTGCATCCGCTGCATTGTCTGCCAATCTACAGTCATCAGATCTGCATTCTCCTTGTTGCCTGCCAATCTACAGTCATAAGACCTGCATCCACTGCATTGTCTGCTAATCTTTAGTCATCATCTGAGCCTGCACTTCTGTCTTCAGGCACTCGTGCCCCTTTGTACCCCGATTCCCCTGCTCTGCTATCCAGGGGTCTTGGGACCAGAAATGTAAGACAGGCCTTACTCATCACTTCAAGCTCCGAAAGGTACGTAACAGCTGCATTTGGGTCTCACCAGGGCTGCGTGCAGGTCTCATCATGGCTGTGCGGCCCTACCAGGGCTGCTTTCAGTTTTCACCAGGACTGCGTGAAGGTCTCACCAGGGCTGTGTGTGAGTCCCACCGGGGCTGTGCGGGTCTCACCAGGGCTGTGTGCAGGTCCCACCAGGGCTGTGTGCAGGTCCCACCAGGGCTGTGCTGTCTCACCATGGCTGTGTGGTCTTACCAGGGTTGTTCAGTCTCACTAGTGCTGCGTGTGGGTCTCACCATAGTTGTCCGGTCTCACTAGTGCTGCATGTGTGTCTCACCATGGCTGTGTGGTCTCACTGGTGCTGCATGCAGGCCTCACCATGGCTGTGTTGGGCAGATGCGGGTGGCCGGGTCTCACCAGGGCTGTGTGTGGGTTTCACTAGGGCTGTGCGGTCTCACAATGGCTGTGCGGTCTCACCAGGGCTGCATGCGGGTCTCACCATGGCTGTGTGGGCAGATGCGGGTGGCGGGATCTCACCACGGCTGTTTGGGAGCTGGGGTCTTACATAGCTGTGCGGGCATTTGCGGGCGGCGGGAAGGAGGAGAAAGAGATGTGTGGCTGGACCAGCGCTGTACACAGGCTCAAGCTCATCCACAAAACAAAGCTCTTTGAGGATGATATTTTACGGCATCCTACCTCCCCTTTTATCTCTTTGACCAACTAATTCTCCTGCCTCGCCACTTTTGCAGATATTTCAGAACTTAATGTGAATGCAGCTGAATAAAAAGCGCTGAATATCTTTCTTAATATCCATAGACTCTTGGCATCATGCCTGCTTCCAAGGTCAGCCCAGGCCCCCCTGCTGACCTGATGGCCAGGTTGAGGGGAGCTGCCTGTACCCCCCTTTTGGCCGCCCTGTCCATGCTTGCTAAATGGCATGTGCTGGTGAGAAGTGTGTTGTCTCTACAACACCTCGACTCTGTGTCTGTGGCATCGCTAGTGGAAGGAGTACAGATTGGTTACATAGATCTGATTAAACTACGTAAGCCACATCATTACCATTTTTATTTTTTTTTACAAATTCTTTATTTCGAGAAGGTTTTCACAATTTTCCAAGGGTAGCACAGAGGGGGGAAAGGGAAGTACAAAGAATACATAAAAAATACAAAGTCAGAGACTCAAGGTATCACAGTGGCCCCACATGGGCCCATGGGGGCAAGGTGAAGGAAGCAATGCAGATTAAATGAAGACATGTACATCCAATTTGGCCCTTGCAGGAATTGTAGGAGATATAAGCGAGGACCCTGGTTGTGTCATTAACAAAGGATAGCAAAGAGAGGTGTTCAGGTTCTTCAGCCAGGATTCTACAATGTAGGTATGAAATCGGGTCTCAGCTCTATCTGAAAGCAGAGCAGCATCGGGGTTGCGGGGAGATAGGGAGGTAGGAAGGAGGGGGGTATGAGGAATACACGGTATGGAAGGTTGGGGGGGAGTAAAGGAAAGAGGGGGATTCAGTGTAGGTGGGGAGGAGAGAGCGGAGAAGAGGCGTAGGGTGTGTTCTGTCCTGGAGATCTACCCAGTGTGTCCTTGGTGTAAGGCCGCATACTCTGGAGAGTTGAGAAATTTAATCCAGTAGAACCAATTGCTCCGGAATTTGGCTGGTGTGTTGTTGAGTGAGCTCGTGAGGTCCTCCATGAGGTATATGTCATGTACCCTGTCCAGCCATTGGTGGATGGTGGGGGGTTCAGGTTTCTTCCAAAGGCCCGGGATGCAGGCCCGGGCTGCGTTGATCAGGTGTCGCACCACTGAACGTTTGTATGTCTTGAGTGAGGTAGTGTTGTGGTGTAGGAGGAAGAAGGCCGGGTCTCGAGGTACCGGGGAATCAGTGAACCGCTGGATTGTGACGTAGACCTGATCCCAAAAGGTTTGGATGGAGGGGCAAGACCAAAATATATGTAGTATGTCAGCATGCGGAGCCCCGCATCGCCAGCAGTGGGAGGATGTCTGTGGGAACATAGAGTGTAGGAGTTGAGGAGTCCTGTACCATCTGGTGACCAGCTTGTAACCTGACTCCTGGTATTTATTGCTGATCGACGATTGGTAAGAGAGTGTGAGGAGCTTCCCGCTTTCCTCCGAACTAAATCGGATTCCCAGGTCCTCCTCCCATTTCGTAAGGAACCATGGTTTCGGGTCAGAAGAGCCAGAGATGAGTTGTTTGTAGCACATGGAGAGAACATGGTGAGCAGGATCCTGTCGGGTGCATTCCGACTCATATGGAGTCAGGGCTCTGAAGAGCTGCGCGGGGGGTGGCAGTGATCTTAGGAAGTGGGAAAGTTGCTGAGTTCTCCACGGGTCCAGAGGTGCGGGACCTTGGCGGGTGGGAACCCTGAACCCTGAGGACCAGGAAGCCCCCGTCAGGAAATTAAGTGCCCTTTCTTTACCCGGAGATTTGAGAGTTCGGAGTTTGGGGTCCTCCGATCCCGGTGGGAAGGCTGGATTGCCTAGGATCGGGAGCAGAGGTGAGGGGTCGGGAGAAAGGGCGTATTGGATAAAGGTGGATTTGGCTAGCTGCAGCGTGGGCATGATGGTGGGATGCGTCTGTACGGCTTGTGGCAAGGGTGAGGAACACCAAGGGAGGCCTGAGAGTGGAACATGAGAAAAGGATTGTTCAAGGTCCGTCCATAGTTTGGATGTTCGGTTACGGCACCAGTCCACCACACGAGTGAGGTAAACTGCCATGTAGTATAAGTGGAGGTCAGGCAATCCCATACCCCCGGAGCGTTTTGGCATGTGAAGGATATTATATTTGAGTCGGGGAGGTTTGCCCGCCCAGACGAAGGAGGTGAATAGGGTTCTCAGTCGTCGGAAGAAGGACGACGAGATCCTTATTGGTAGGGCTTGGACTGGGTAGAGAAGGCGAGGAAGTATTGATTGCTTAAGAATATTACACCTCCCCATCCAGGAGAAAGTGCCCTTAGACCAAGTCTTGAGGTCGGAAGTGATAGCGGTAAGTAGCGGTGGAAAGTTGAGGTGGTATACCTGTGAAAGGTGTCGCGGGAGATGTACTCCCAGGTATTTCAGGGATATCGGGGACCACTTAAAAGGGAAATTGGTTAGCACCCGTTGCAGCCGGGGTCCCGAGAGGGAAATGTGCATGGCAGATGATTTGTGCGAGTTGACTAAGAAGTTGGAAAGTTCGCCGTACTTGGCTATTTCGGATAATAGTAGCGGAAGGGAGACATCAAGGGAAGTGAGGAAGAACAGAAGGTCATCTGCGAAAGCGGCCACCTTGTGTTGGGCATGTCCCCTCTGGATCCCTTTTATATCAGGATTAGAGCGGATAGTTCTGAGGAAAGGTTCTAGGGTGAGGATAAAGAGTAGGGGAGAGAGGGGGCATCCCTGGCGGGTGCCATTCGAAATGTGGAAAGGAGGAGAAAGGACCCCGTTCACTCGGACCCTCGCAGAAGGGTTGGAATAGAGCGAGCGTATCCAGGTCCTCATGAAGGGGCCCAGACCAACCGCGTCCAAAGTGGAGGTAAGGAAATCCCAGTCTACCCTGTCGAACGCCTTCTCCGCGTCGGTGGACAGTAGGACGCAGGGAGGGGCGGACGACAGGGCAGAGTGGATGAGTCCAATGGCACGGGTGGTATTGTCCCTAGCCTCCCTCGTTGGGACAAAGCCTACCTGATCTAGATGTATCAGATCTGGTATATGGGGGTATAGACGGTGATAGAGAATCTTGGCGAATAGTTTGGTATCGACGTTTAGGAGTGAGATGGGTCGGTAACTAGGGCAAAGGGTAGGGTCTCTGCCCTCCTTAGGAATGACCGTGACGTGGGCAAGGAGTGATTCGGGTGGGACAGGATCGCCCTCCCGCAGAGAATTGAGGGCCGATAAGAATGGGCTCGAGAGAAGGGGCAGGAACTGTTTGTAGTAGTGGAGAGTGAATCCATCAGGGCCAGGGGCTTTACCAGACTGGGAGGTTTTGATGGCGCGTTCAAGTTCAGGGGGGTGATCGGGGATTCTAATAGCGTGCAGATGGAAGGATCCAGGGTGGGCATGCCTGAGTCCGCTATATATTTGGTTATGCATGTCAATCGTGGATTAGGTGTTTGGGTGAGGGTGGTGGGGGATAGGTTATATAAGGACGAATAGTATTCGCTGAAGGCGGAGGCAATGTCTGCGGGCTTGGTGAATCTGGTATTTGGTTGTTTAATAATGAGGGGGATATGGTGTCTGGCATGGCATTGACGTATGGCTCTAGCCAAATATGCACCACATTGGTTGCCGTACTCATAAAATGAGCGTCTACACTTGGCAACGGAGGCCTTGACCCGGTCGAGGCAGTGAGTCCTGAGTTGTTCCCGCAAGGTGCATAATTGCCTTCCAACTGTCGTGTCCACTTGGGTCTTATGTCTGGATTCGAGGTGGCGAATCTGGGTGAGGAGTTCGGTGATCAGGGTCAGTCTCTGTTTCTTGAGCCTAGCGCCGTGAGCGATAAGGATCCCTCTGATCGTCACTTTGTGGGCTTCCCACACTGTGTAGGGGGGACACCTCCGGGGTAGCATTTTCTGCAAAGAAGAGGCGCAAGTCATGCTCCAGGGAGGCGGAGATGCCGGGGTCGTGCAGAAGAGACTCGTTGAGCCTCTACTGCCACGCTCCCGGGGGAGGGCCAGCGACGGAGAACGTGAGAATGACCGGGGCATGATCCAAAAAGGTGATGTTTCCAATATCTGTGGTAAGGACACGTGGGAGCTGATTATGGTGGACAAAGAAGAAGTCCATACGGGTATAACGCTGGTGAAGATGGGAGAAAAAGGTGTAGTCTCTCGTCGAAGGGTGCTGTATGCGCCATACATCAGTTAGTTGGTGGTCGAAGAAGCACTTTTTAATACGGTTCAACTTACTGAAGGGAGGAGGACGCGGAAGAGTCCAGGCGAGGGTCGAGGACAAAGTTAAAATCCCCTCCCAAAATGAGGAGCCCCTCACGAAAGTCAGCCAGACGGGACAGGACTCGTGTGAGAAAGGTGATTTGGTCGTGGTTTGGCAGGTATACGTTGGCTATAGTAACTGTTTGGGAGTCAATAGTGCCTTTCACAAAGAGTACCCGGCCTTCTTCCCCAGCATAGTTATCTAGAAACAACCATGGGAGGGAATGAGAGAGAACAATGCTAACGCCTCTTGAGCGTTTATCGGGCGAGCTGCCCTGGTATACGGTGGGATATCTTCGGTCACCCAGTCGGGGTATATGGTCAGTCTGGAAGTGGGTCTCTTGGAATAGCGCCACGTCAATTCGTTGGCGGTGGAGGTCTCGGAGAAGCATCGTGTGCTTTTCCGGAACATTGAGCCCTCTGGCGTTTAGGGAGAGGACCTTAAGAGGGGGCATCTCCAAGGACCATAGGGGGTATAGACTGGAAAGGAGAAGAAAACTGAAAAAGGAGGGGAAGGGGGAGTGGTAGAGGGAGGAATGGGAGGAAGAAGGAGGAAATGAGAAAGGTGGGTGAGTGGGGGGTAGGAAAAGGGGGGAGGGGAAAGAAAAAGAGATGTGCGGGAGTTTAGTTGAGGGGGTTGCGGGTGACAGCAACTAAAGTGCTGGAGAACCAGCCAGTCGGACCGCCACAGGTCCTACAGGGGAGTCAAGGGTCCGCGAGGGCCGGTGTGGTACCGAGGGCCTATGTGGGGGAAGGTGGTGGTACGACCTGCGAACCGGGAAACACAGTAGGGGTAAAACCAAACATTATGAGGTGCTACCCTCGAGCCAGCAGGAATCGCATGAGGAGGGACATGCGAACATGTTCCCAACGTCAACAACAAAGGCATCAATCATGGCATAATTAAGTGTAAAACAATAAACTAAAAAATTACAAACTCTGATAACAACAGTAACATTTGCAACAGAAAATGTAACGGTGGAGTGGACACCCCATAATATGTCCTCCTAGGAGAGCCCTCAAGGTGGGCGTATATTGCCAGGATCCAGCGAGAGACTGAGGGGGTCTCGCTAGTAAGGGTTCCTCAGGAGAGTCCGGGGATGAGCTGTGATGTCAAGTGGGCAAGTTCTACTAGGGCATAAAGTGTTCTCCGGTGGTGATCGTCAGGGTGTCCAGCTTAGAACGGCAGTATCTGAGACCGGCAGGGGGTGATGTGTAGTGACCGGGAGGATCAGGGTTCGTTAGCTGTGGGTGCAGGACGGGAGGCCCTGGGCCTTGTCCAAGAGGTGCTGCGGCGGTGGCGCCGTTGTGGTAGAGGTCGGTGTTCTGTGTCTAAGTCGGGGCTCAGCCAGTTCGGTATCTCCACCGGTGACTGCTCCAAAAACGCGAAGAGATCTTCCAATTGGGTCGGGTGGCGTAGTAGGAAGGACCGGCCATTGCGGCGCACATTCAAGCTGAAGGGATATCCCCAGGTATAGAGGCCTCCGGCCCGACGAATCTCAGCGAGGAGGAGTTGTAGGGTCTGTTGCATCTGAAGCGTGCGGCGGGAGAGGTCCGGGAGGATGGTAATGTCCGCTCCATCAAAGGGGATGGGGCCCTTCTGCCACTCCGTGCGCATGATGGCCTCTTTTTCAGCAAAGAAATGCACGTGACAGAGGACGTCCCTAGGCCTCAGGTCTCCGTCGGGTCTAGGCCCTCCCACGCGGTGGACTCGGTCTATCTCCAGGGGGGAGTTCGGGGCCTTGTCTAGGATGGTATTGAGGATGGCCGTAACTGTAGGGCGGAGGCCTGCCGACGTGGTAGCCTCCGGCAGCCCCCGTAGTTTCACATTGTTCCGTCGCGACCTATGGCTGGTCTCCTTACTCCCTCCCCTGGCTGCCTCTCCTCTTTATTCTCCAGAAAAACAAATTTGCTGTGTGTGACGCTAGTGTTTGGGTTTCGCTTGAACAAAAGGTGGCAACCCTAGATAACTCCCCACAGGGAGACGCTGTTTGCCCGGTCCACATCTAGTCGGTCTAGTGGTTGATTTCCAGCTGCGCCCATTAGCACTAACCGCCCTCTTCTGGTGCCCACAAATTGATGTCCACTTCAGTATTAGAATGCTAAGGAAACAGGTTATTGAACATCTTCTTTGGGAGACAGGGTATAGGGGTTCCAGGTGTCTAGGGGTAACCATCAGAAGCTCCAGACTCACCGGACCTTGTCCAAGTAGCCCTGCAGATCCTCAATTCAGGAAAGAAACACCGACCCTGCGCTGAAGTCCACATAGATCCAGGGCACTTCAAGAGCCTGCACTGGTCCTGGTTATTTTCCTCTTTCCATCTCTCAGGCCTCCTCCATGTTGGATGCCTCAGGGAAACCTCTTCCCTCACTTATGCCTATGCCCACCCCCAGGCCTCGGCCTAATATGGGGGGGCAGGCTGAACAGGACCCAGCCCTAATCAATGGCTGGTCCAGGCGAGAGAGAGAGAGCACATGGCAGCTCCCACTAATATATGTAGTCTGTCCCAGCATGCAACACTGGCTGAGAAAAGCCCAGTGATTGGCTGCTGTACAGTACATACATTACAATGTCCACCATTGGCTGTCCCTCAATATGACAGAGTAACGCCCCGCCCAGAGGGGTACAGGCAAGGCTAGACACCTGGGATTAACCATGTAATCGCCACTACAAATCCAGCCAGGCTGTCTACAACCTTGGCTATCACTAAATGCATAGTAGTCACATCACAAAAGGTGATGGGCGCTACAGAGGGAAAGAATTGTCCTGGCATCAATAGGAAGAAAAAAAATGCCTCTGTATTGGTCAATGGTAGAAACAAATTACCTGGAGTCGGTGAGGGAAAAATGTTGTTGGTCTGTGAGAAGAACAAATGCCTCATCATCAGTGGAAGACTGCCCTGGCATCATTGGGGAACAATGAACCTTCCCTAAGTGTTGGGTTCCAGTGGGGAACAACCCCCCTCAACCTTGGTGATCGGTGGGAAAGATTCCCCCCATGCCCTAGTTTTGTTGGTTCGTAGGGTAAAAACCCCTGCCATCAATACTAGTCAGTGGGGTATACATCTTCCCGTTCCCCACACTTAAAACACGAATGCATTTTCAAGTTTTTATGTCTTTTATAATCATTTAGTTCTCGTTCACACAAACCGGAACACTAAAAAGCTGGGTTTTTATTTAGGTTGCGGGCTAGTGTGCTAAGGTCTGGCTGGAGGCGGTGTGATGTGCTATTTTCACATTCTTTACTTTTTTTCTTCTAACTTTATTGTCAGTATACAAAGTGGACACTCCATACAGGTCTCGGCACAGCAGTACGATCCAGTGCACTGTGGAATAATGCAGCATGTCTACATTTTTCCGCACTGCACATACCACCGGCATTGTGGCGTGAACTAGGGATGTTCATCCAAACCCGCACAAAACTGTCACTGACACATCCACAGCCAGCACAATGATCTGTAACTGAAGCATTCCCAGGGCCGCAGTACACATAACAAAGGGGCACTGAATGCATACTTCCCAACTGTCCCTTATTGGAAACCAAATCCCTTTTCCACCTCACATGTCCTTGTTTGGTCCGATGTATAGATTGCAATTAAAAATGTATAATATTTTTGTATAAAAGTGTTATACTGCACTCAACCTTCCATCCAACCTCTAAACGATTGCATTTGTTATTTTAGAAGGTCAGTATAAAAGGGAAATAGGAGGTGGAAAGGAAGCACATGTGGGGCTAACCAATCACTATTTGCCATCCACAGGACCATCCCTACCCTACCTTTTTGCCTTTTGAGGTGGACAGGAGAAGGGGGCTGACTTGTCAGCAGGGCGGGAGGTGGAGGGCTGCCAAGCTGTCAGCCGTCCAAAGGGAATTTCGGGGAGGGTGCTGTAAGTTGCCTGTGCTGCCTCCCCCCACACCTGCTGACTCCTCAATGAGATACCACCTGAGGCTGCCTCATTGTGGGGACGCCCCTGGTCATCCACATCAAAGGAAGCATGGCAGAGTGTGTGTCCTCTGCTTATATACTTTAAGGCACATGGGTGGGCAAACTCCAGCTGTTGTGGAACTACAAATCCCATGAGGCATTGCAAGCTCCTCACAGCCACAGCGCCCAGAGACAAAGGCATGATGGGATTTGTAGTTTCCCCAGAGCTGGAAGGCTGGAGTTTGCCCACATCTACTTTAACCACTTGCCGTCCGCCCGTTGTAAAAAAACGGACGGACGGCACTGCTGCATTGGCGAGTTGCTGTCTCCAGACGGCAATTTTTTTCTGCTCGCGCGCGCCCCCTAGTGGGCACGCACGGGCAGAAAAGACCCGACCAATGCAAACACCCGTTACCGGGTGTTTCACATATAAACGATCGGTGGCTCCATAGCCCGCCGATCGTCTATATGTGCTTGTTTTTCGCCCCCCCCCTCTGCTGCACGGCCGCCGGTTTTATGGCCCCCTGACACCTCACCTGCAATCCCGGTTAATGTCAGTCAAAGTACCGCAGCGCTGAATACTCTAAAATGGCCTGGATGGGAAGGGGGTTTAACACCGCGGATGTCAACTGGTTAAGGAGTCCATCTTTCTCTTGTCACAGACAGTTGGGATAAATGTCCCAGCTGCCGCAGATTGGGCTAGGAGGGTCACTGATAGTTTTGCGAGAGCTTAGTCAAAAGCCCACGCACATCACTAGTGTCCACAAGCCATTATAGAAAGGAAAAACCCTGCAAGTGTCCAAAATATTTGATTTTCCTGTGCTTATTTTATTAATTAGTGACAGGGTCAAGTTCCCCAGCGACTACCAGCTTGTACTACACCACAGCTGTTATCATCGTCCTACACAAGGGGGAGACTGTGAGATAGGCCCAGATCACGTGCCGGGCTGTAGGCGGGGCTGTCATGTGATGATCACATGACGCTGTCTTGCGCTGATTGTGTCGGTGTGCAGTGGGGTTGTGCTCTAGAATAGATTCGGCCGCAGCATGAAATCCCGGGGAACCGTGGTGCTGGCCCTGCTCCTGATAATCGGCAGCGGACAGTCCACAGGAGAAGCACCGAAGGAGCTGTGCGGGTAAGAGGCGCTTCCTTCTCTCTATGAACATGCAGAACTGTCATCCTAGATGGCCATGACAATGCACAAGCCCAGTGTAATGTGGAAGCAGCATCCCAGCTATATCACGGTATATGTTACCTCCATAATGGCCTCTGTGTTATTACTACATGAGCCTACCAGTTACCTCCATAATGGCCTCTGTGTTATTACTGCATGAGCCTACCAGTGTACCTGTCATGTATATGACTAGTGGCATGCTTGTGTTATAGGTGAGTGGGACAGGGCATTGCTCACCCATCACGGCCATTGACTTTGCTATCCTGTGATCTTTACTTTATGTTTTGTATATTACAACCCTGTGAGAGATGCACATTGTTATCGCAAGGCCATGTATGAGGGCCCGTTCACACCAGATGTGTTGGAGCTCTGCTGGCAGCCTTTCCCAGCGCAGTCCCAATTACCTTGTTTACAATCAGCTAAGTTCACATCACTATGTTGCCGAGGTGTGCACTGAAAAAAGTACGGTGGGCAGTACATCATTTCAGAACAGTGTGGTTCGATGTGATCCACGGCACCAATACCACACTGTGGCTGTTGGAACGGAATGAACTCTCACTTGGTGCATCAGTACTGTGCGACCAATGGCATGCTCAGTGTGGCTGGTGTGAATGATGTATAAGTATATTTACATTGATAATTAGGGAGCACCTATGGAAAAAACTAAAATTTAGCAGCTACAACTAATGTAAAAACACTGACCAGCCCAACTGGTCCAGCGCAGTCTCCCTCTTTGTGGGGCTTCTGATCTTCCGTGCTGCCATCTTGCATTCGGCATTCGACTGTCACTTTCTGATCACTCACAGCCACCCTTTACTGCGCATGCGTGAGATTACAGACTGCAGGGAGACAGGCGTCCTCAAATGTGTGATGTGATCCCAAGGAGACTGCAAGGAGGGATAGGCCGAGGGCTATGTCATCCTCACTTAGGGAAGGCAGGAGTAATGGGGAGCAAGCACTGGCAGAAAAGTGTACTTGCTACCCTTTCCCTCCAAAAATGACATTATTCTTTTATGAAGGGGTGCTTTAAATAACTTGGAAATTTATTTCTATTGATGTATTAAATAGAGGTGCACCAAAATGAACATTTCAAAAAGGAAATTGAAATAAAAACAAGTCAGACTGAAATTTTTTTTTCTAACTTTTTCAAATTTTGTTCAAATATTTTAATTTTATTTTTTATAACTTTTTATATATATCTATATAGATAGATCTATATTTTTTAAGTTCACTTTTAGGGGCTTTGTGGAAATATTAGGGTTCTAAACAGACCCCTGATATTTCCCTTTTAACATAGAAAAAGAGATTGAGAACAGAGTCCTCAATCTCTTTTTCTGCATCTCCTGTTTATAAATGAACAGGAATCCTCTATACTGAGTGCTCCTGTCCATTCATAACTTGTGGAGATAGTATGTTTACTATAACCACAATCAAGAATGAACAGGAGGGGATGTAGATCACTCCCATTCATTCATAATTGAGGATATAGTAAAAATACTATATCCTCAATTATTTACAAACACTCCGCAATCACAGATCACTGAGTATTGTGCCCAATCTCCTGGATCGGCTGTCACAGGAGGCTGAGTGAGTGGTGCTGAGAGGAGATCTTGATTTGACAGCTGACTCCTCCTCCGCACTGCCAGCCGGCCTCCTGTGACGGCATTGAGAGCTGTCTCCGCCCCTACACATCGCTCTCCTGATCTGTCACAGGAGGCTGAGCGGTGCGGGGAGGAGAAACGCTGGCCGCTCACCGCGCTCTCCTCCCGCACCTTTCGGCCTCCTGTGACAGTCTTTCTCTGCTCCCCGCTGGGCGCTGCTCTGTGTCCCGGCGGGGAGGAGGGAAAGCATGGATGCGCCTCCTATTTCGGCCAAAAAAACTGCACTTTCGGCCTATACATTTCGGTCGCCGGAATATCGGTGCATCCCTAATATGAAACATGATCAGCCCTTTTTATCCAGTGATGATTACACTCCAAAAATGTTTCTTCTTCTTTTTGGTATTTCACCGATGAAGGTAACATTCTTATTTCCCTTCACTTCCTGTCCTGGTGACTTAACAGAAGTGAGAGAAAATCTCAACAAAGTGAGGGGAATGCCCATTGTAGACATTTGTCACTGGAACATTTTTGGAAGACTTCCCTTCCTTTCACCTCCTTGTTCTGGTGACTACTCTAAAATGTAGTATTCCCCATCTTCTTCCGGTTACAGTGGTCAGTTGGACAAAAAGAGGGGGTATCTCCACTGTCAGGTAGGCACAGACCGCTATATAGACCTGATGGATAAAGTCTACTTTATCCAAAACTTAAAAAATTAGTTTTTGACTTTCTGTAAACTATAATGTAGTTTTGATTTGTCTCATCATTATCGCGCCTGTTTCACACCTTTTTTAAAGCTGAGCTCTGGGAAAGAAAAAAACTTTTATTCTTGTAGTGAGTCCCCCCCTGCACTGCAAGGGTTAAAGCTGAACTCCAGGAAAGCAGACTAATACCCTTTGAGTAAGGCACCCCCTGTACTGCAAGGGTTAAAGCTGAACTGCAGAAGAAACAGACATATACCCTTTCAGTAAGGCACCCCCCTGTACTGTAAGGGTTAAATGGTGGTCTTTGCCTAGGGTAGCAGGAAAAAAGACTGTTACTTGCCTAATTTGTTGCTCTGGTAAACTCCTGTAGCTTCTTCCCTAAGGCGCTCCAGCAGTCTCGGGTGCTCTGATGTCATCAAGTACAATGCTGCGCCAATAGAACTGCGTTTTTACAAGAGGATGCCAAGGGACCCAGAGCGTTAGAGGGAAAAGTTGAGTGCCGGCTGTCAGGCGAACAAGGGATCGGGTAAGTAAAGTCTACAGCAGGACCCTTTTTGGAGCGGATTTAGCCACGATTCAAGCTTGCTCAATGCAAGCTTGAACGCGATATCGCGCGACAAACGCACGATTTGCATATCGCACAGTGGGAACGGGGCCTTATGGGTATTTTTGTTTATAAAGTGTTTTGCCTAGGAGATAATAAATAAGGTACAATATTTATCTTATTCCTTGCCGCTGCTGTCTGATGTGCCTGGATTGTAGTCGGGCCCATAGCGTCCTCCTGTAGAATGTAGGACTGCTGGTCCTGTCTGGTACAGGATGACATCAGAGAGCTGCAACCTGCTGGGCATGGGAGGGGCGACACTTCTTCAGGGGACGGATCACATGAAGAGAAGGAAACCTGTAGACACAGATAAATAGGTAAGTATATCGCCTCATTATCCCCTAGGCCAGGGGTAGGCAACCTTGGCTCTCCAGCTGTGCTGAAACTACAAATCCCATAAGGCATTGCAAGCCACATGCATGACTTCCAGAGGCAGAAGCATGATGGGATTTGTAGTTTCAACACAGCTGGAGAGCCAAGGTTGCCTACCCCAGCCCTAGGCAATCCAGCAGCTAACCCTTGTACTGAGGAAGGGAACCCACTACAAAGGTAAGGTATATCTTTCCCGGAGTTTAGCTTTAGTTGAGGGAATGGAAAGGTCTCAGTGCTGAATAAACCTCGCTATGGTTGTGGCGGCTTCCTGTTTCTTATGAGTCAAATGTCACGTTCAGCCCACTGTATTATTATTGCTATATCGGTAGCTTTTTGAGAAATAGAAGTAGCTGAAATGGCTTTTATTGTTCGCAGTCCTGTATTCACTATTATCCTGAGGAGATGTGGAAGCAGCAGATATCCTGATAATAAGGAGGCAGATGAAGATCCGTCATATGTCGTTTCTGTCATTTTCTATTTAGTTCTTCTATAGAAAAAAAGTCCGGGGTACAAGATGGGTAAAGACTGACTTGCAGTGTATAGTATTGTGATGTATATATTCCAATAAATGAATATGGTACTGAACTGCATGTGACAGCTCCAAGGTAATAAGCGGCTTGTGGTCAATGGTAAAAAAAAGGAACACCAGCTACAACGGATATTTCGATAGCACATTAAGTAACTCCAACCAAAACTTTTCTTTTAAAGCTGAAAACTTCCCTTGCAGTGGGTCTTCCCCTGCTATGCAAGGGGTAAATACTCATTTAGGTTTAGGGTACCTGGGTAAAGGACTCTTAATTACCTGATCCCCGCTCCCATGAACTCTCTCCAGGCTTTAAGACCTGCAGCCTCTATCCCCTCAACATCTTGGTAGTTGGAGGCCTGCTGATGTCATCAAATACCAAGCAGCACCCATATCCCTGCATTATATGTAAGGATTCTGAGGAACAGTCCATTAGCTGGAGAGTAGGGGAGGACTGACTAGCAGGGGAATGCGGATCTGGTAAGTTCAAGTGATTTTACCAGGTACCCTAGATATAAAGAAGAATTTGATCTTCGTAATTTGGGGGCAGCCTATCTGCAGTTTGGATACAGCGGTGGTGGTGGTGGTGGGGGGTGTCATTACCTTTGTCAGGTTTTTACTGCTGTCTCTCTGCCCTCTGCAGAGATTTCTCTCCTCTTCCTGCTCTGTCTGACATTTGTCACCTGGATAGGAATTTAGGGGAAATTTCCCTCGACGGATGCACACAGCAGGAAAATCCAGACAGAGGATGCAAGCCTTTTCTATTCGGCTATAAAACATGTTTTTATTGCTGTCTGGGTCCCTGTTTTGGGAAAGTAGGAAAGGAAGGGGGGTATTCACCTCACTTCCTTTTCTGTCAGATACCTGTCACTTGGACAGGAAGTTAGGGGAAATTTCCCTCACGAAGATACACAGCAGGGAAATCAACACAAGAGGTTGCAAGCCTTTCTCTTTAGCTAGAAAACATGTTTTTACTGCTGTCTAGATCCCTGTTTGGGAGAAAGGGGCGGGGGGTTGTTTTTGTTTTTATATCTAAAATCATAAAATGTACTTATTTGTTAAGACAAACGGGTTTCTGACCACAGCTGAAATTCTCAGTGTGAGGGTCATATTTGATGCAGGCTGCCAGGAACTTGAACTCAAACTCTGTGAAAACATCATGGAAAAGCAATTACAGGAGATGATGATAACAGAAAAGGAACCCAAAAGCTGAAATCTACTCAGACACACAGTCAGACACACAGTCAGACACACAGTCAGACACACAGTCAGACACACACACACCCCTTGTCGTATGGTTCAGTCTGTGGTTTCAGTCAGGCAAGCCTCTTCTGTGTTGTCACATTATAAAACATCAATTTAGAAATGTATGAAGTTAATGGGAATTTAAACCCCAACTAAATGGCATTTATTTGCTAAAGCATAGTTTATAGTAAACAGCTGACTCTTTGTTTAACATACCTGGATTTACCATTATTGCTTTCATCCTTTGTTGCCCCTCAGGGCTGCTGATCTCCTGCAGCCACTTCCTACATACAAGTACTCCAGAGATGGCTGTGTGGCATTTCAGGGTGGTTTTCTGATGTTGACCACAGTGGACTATGCCTATGTAATGTGTGCTCACTTGTAGCCTTACTCGAAAGCCTGTGTGGCATGGTGACAACGCAGAAGCACAGTTGGGGAAACGGGGCAGTGTGTTGTCACCTTGGAACAGCAAGTGCCTGAACAAGAACCTTTTATAGCAGGTTTACCAAGCATTATTTTAATGAAGGCTGCAGATTTTAAAATCTTGAAAAGCAATTTTAACAGGTTAAAGCTTATATGAAGTTTTTTAATTTGATTTACATGTACAATTGACCCAAAATAATACATTTTTCTTAAAAGTTTGTGAACCTTAACAACGAACCTATCTTATTTGCAATTTGTAAAAATAGCAATTTCAATGGTGTATTTCACAGACCCTTTGTGGCTATTAAGGAGTTTTGCTTTATCCAGAGTTCAGCTTTAAGTTTTTAATTGGCTTAGCACACTGAATAATGATATATCAGTCTTTCCATTTGGTTAGTTACAAATCTTGTGACATAAGTGGTTGTAGCTTTTTATAGACCATAGCAGAAGGGTTGGAATGATGTTACATAGAGTTTGTCAATCGTTGTGTGTTGTCATATCTTAAACAGTACTACACTTGGGTGCTCTATCTGATTTCCACATCCTGTGTGTATCTTCTAGTTCCCATCTGCGGCTTTTCGTAACTGTAGCTCTCTTATGTCAGTTCTTTTTACCCACAGGTTTTGTCACCTAAAGCAATAGAGAGATGATGAAGGGCAGGAATGACATTCACATTTCATTTTCTGTTTTGCTAACATCTACTTCAAACACAAATTAAACCCACTGAAAGGTAAAGGAGTGTCACTTCAGCTGTACAGTCATTTCTAAAGGCCAAGGGGACCAAGTGCATGTAGGACTCGGTCCTGTTCTGATCAGTGTTGTGGTTGCTGAGCAGCATTGGGCAGACAGTTTGCTCTCCTCCTTCTGATTACACCGCCAGCAAGGAGACAAATATATAATTAGATGTAAGTAAGTAAGTAATTGAGCAGTGCTGAGACTTGTAGTTCATCACCGCTGCTTACTCACTATGTTGCCGTGGCTGCCAAAGACAGCAGCTGGGGCTGATGTCAGATGGGGATGGGCTCTCTACAGGCGGCACTCAGCCTCATAGTTCAAGCCGACGTGTGACAATGAAACTTTCACACGTCGGCTCAATAGATCGGCAAGTGAGCGAACACATACCGTCACTCGCTCACTTCTCGATCCTGTCCCTGCAGGGAGCCGTGACTTTCACTCACAGCTCCCTGCAGGGATTCCCCCTCTCCTCTCCAATCCTCCAGCAGCGCTGACTGGTGGAACGGACTGGGGAGGGGGCAGGTACAGCTGGCTCTGCCTCTAGATCAGGCTTTCTTAAACTTTCTCCACTCGTGACACCTTTTTGGCAGAGGAAATTTTTAGGGGACCTAATCCCCTCCCCTAGCGTCGGTCAGTGTCTCCTCCTCCCCAGCCGCCTGGGCCCCTCACACAAGTACCGGCTGTACCCCCATGATGGCGGTCCTGGCCAGGGACTCAGATCGCGACCCCCCCTGTTCACTTGTGGGACCCCATATGGGGTCGCGACCCACACTTTAAGAAGCACTGCTCTAGATAGGCAGAGCCAGCTGTCAATCACGCAGCTGGGTGGATCTCGACAGTAATGTCAGGATCCGTCCCGGCTGCGGCAATCTCAGTGTACCGCGAACCGTAGCTCGCGGTTTACTGAGCTTTGGGTCACGGGAGGACGCTAGTTTGTGTCCTCCCGTGACCCTTAGGAGAACTATGGGGAAAAACACTGACCCCATAGTTCTCCTTTTAAGAGTGCGGGTAGGAGGTGCATTTTTGGGGTGCTAGTCAAATGAATGGCAACACAACACAGCTCCTGTACTGTTCATTCACGGTCCTGGTGTGAATGGGCCCATAAGGGGGAAATGTGTGAAGCCTGAACTTGTGTTATGTGTTCTGGGTTACTTGATGCGCAGAGTAGTGTGCCTGTAATCTGGTAATCTAGAACAATCCTATTGTTTTGTATTACTTGATCACAGGCACAATACTCTGAATAGGAAACAGAGGAGATGTAAAGGTGGGTTCAGTGCTGGCCTTAACCCCCGCATAGGAACACCTATAAAATGAGTCTCTGTCTGAGGTGGAGCTACAGCCAGTGTAAAAAGTAAAGTTGATGCTGTCCTGGAAGACTAATGGAAATAGAGTTACCGGTAAGTCCTAACTCTGAATTTTTTTTTTTTTTAATAGCAGAACCGCAGCATGGATCACTACGGGACCAAATACTCTGTGCACTTGGTCCTCTGGGGGATTCAACATGATTTTTAAGAGGTGGTGCTAATCTTGACCAATCGGGCGGCAAGTCATGACGTGCCGCCCAGCTTCCTGATTTGTTAGGAAGCCAGGTAGTCTACCAACAAGAGAAGCTGGCTTCCTAGTCAATCAGACTAATTAGACTAATCAGGAAGCCGGGAGGGGAGTCATAACCCACTGCCTGGCTTCCTGATTAGGAAGGAAGATGGCTCCATGCCTCCATGTAAGTATCGGAGCATTTGGGCGAGTACGAGTTCTCGCCCAAATATCTTTTACGGCACCGATACTGATATGAGTATAGTTGCGTCCCTACTAGAAACCATTCATATTGTCAAAAGCCGGATGGAGACCCAGGAATTCATTCAAATTTCACAAATTCTCACAAATGCAGTCCTTGAGAGATGTTGGAGAATGAAGTCACATGACAAATTCTTACATCTACCAAAAATGAAAAGATCAGTTGTGATGTTTTGATTGATGAACTTCTTATACTTTCCAGCAAACATTATAATTGTGGTAATAAGAATGTCTGCTCAACCAACCGGACACAGAGGTGCTGCTAATGTTAATGTTCGGTGAGATCTCACCTTTTCGGAGCTATGACTCAGGCTTTGAGCGCTGGTAGGGGCGCTGGTAGGGAAGGGTTTTATGCAGAGTCCAGACATGAATCTGAAGACAAGCATAGACCACTTAGGCAATTACAATAAAACAAACCTTCAGATATGACTTTCTTTCTGCATGTAATTTGCTTTCTCAAGTCCGCTGTTAAACATGAGATATGTAAGAACATTAGTTGTGTAATGTGACTGGTGGCGCACACGGCAAGATTTGATTCCCCTAGGAATTCCCCATGGCTGAGAAATAATTGTGCAGCCTTCCTGGTATGATGGTATATCACTCTTCCTCCTTCCTAGTGTTGGAAGTCTAGGGCCTAGCTACATGGACGATATTACTTTCTATTGAGGTATTTAAAGTTGAACTCCAGGCAGATATAATAAACTGGAATTATTGTATCTCTGTATCAATATGTTTTTAAATAGTTTTTTTTTTTTTTAATTCAAGCAGAAGTAATTGAATTTGACCATGTAGCAGCCTCTTGCAGTTTACTGTACAGCAGAGCTCAGACTGGGAGAGGTAAAATGTAAGTCCTCACGGGCAGGGCCCTCCTTAGCATCTGGTCTTGATTTGTATTGTGATTGGAATGTCTTCCTTATATTGTAAAGCGCTGCACAAACTGTTGGCACTATAAAAATCCTGTATAATAATAATAATAATACTATCCAAGACTAAAAAAAATGGCTGCAGTCAGGCTCTGTAGCACTCTCAGTGTATTAAGCCATTCAGTTGTGCTAAAAAGGACTATACTAGGAGGGGGAAAGAGCAGAGTGACAAGAAAATGAGCTCATCTGCTTTCTAAGATAAAGAAGTAAATCATCTGCTTTCTTCCACTGTCTCTAGTCACAGGTTGGGGAAAGGACAAGACCGGTAAGTCTTAAGCAGAGAAAATGATGTCTCCTGCCCTACCAGACAGGGTTGCCTTGTGTGGCAGAGCTGTACACATCTCAGGAATGGATAGACAATAATCCAAATTATTTAGCAGGTAAAACGGTTCTCATATGTCTTCATCTGTGTATTTAACTGCCAACAGGTGGTTAATGCTGAACCTTGGTATCATCCTGTTTCTACTGTATGTTTAAAGGAGAACTATGAGGTGAGTGCTTTTCACTCACCTCATAGTTCTAGCCGACCTGTGACAATGAGACTGTCACAGGTCGGCTCAGTAGATCGGGAGGTGAGCGAACACATACCGGCGTTCGCTCACCTCTCGATCCTGTCACGGCTCTCTGCCGTGACAGGGGAGGGGCTGGATTCCCCGCTCCGATCCGCCAGTGCTGACTGGCAGGAACGGACGGGGGAGGGGGCGGGTACAGCTGGCTCTGCCTCTAGATAGGCAGAGCCAGCTGTCAGTCACGCAGCTGGGCGGATCCCGGCACAATTGTCGTGATCCGCTTCGGCTGCGGCGTCTCAGTATACCGCGAGCTACAGCTCGCGGTATACTGAGCCTAGGGTGACGGGAGGACGCTAGTTTGTGTCCTCCCGTTACCCTAAGGAGAACTATGGGGAAAAGACTTAACCCCATAGTTCTCCTTTTAAGGTCCCAGTCATACCTCCTATACAATGCTGTGCGATTAATGAATACTATCACACAATGCACCCATGCGTGTGTTACCGTGCACTAGGTGCATTGTGTTGTCAATCATATGAATGGCACAACACACCTCCCGTAGCATAGGCTCTTTCGCTCTGAGGCTACTGAAATATTGTGGCTGTGCTGATCATTGAATGCAGGACATATTGTTCCCCTTACAATATCACCGGCATCTCTAGCATTTGCTTTTTATTGAAAGTTGGAATGAGTTATTATTTAGAGTTAATGAATGAATGAAATGTCCGATTGTCCCTTCATCTTTTGAATTGAATGGAGACTTTTGTGGGTGTTTATTTTAAGAGCTGGCTGTATTTTGACTGAGCTTAAGGCCCCATTCACACTAAGCGATCCCGCGTTTTTGCGCATTTTTGCCGCGAGAAGTCGCCGGCCAATGTTATTCAATGGAGCTGTTCTAATGTGCAGTTCCATGTCGCCGCCGCTTCAGCAGGACCCTTTTTCCCCACGGGAGTCGCACGATTTTTCAATTTTTTTAATGCAGCTTGACGGTCGCGCGATCGTTGGCCGAACAGTCGCGCTATGCCCCGCCGCAAGGAAATCCGCTCGAGTTGTGAATGGGGCCTTAAATGGACAGCAGCCTGTAGCTGAGCATAACATTGTAGGGAAATCTAGCACAGCAAAGATGCTAAAATAATGCTTTAAAAGACATTGAAACAAAAATCGAGGTTTAGGAATCGCAAAGGAACCACTAAAAGCTTTCTTTTCCTGTCACCTTCAGAAAGGGGTCCTACATGGGCTCGAAAGATCAGATTTGTTAGACAGACCTTAATGGGAGAGCTGACTGTCACTTTAGTAGGCTTTAGCAACCTTCAAGTAGTGCTGAAGCTTAGTGAAGCCTTGCAGGTTCTTTAAGGGCTAGTTCACACTAAATGCAGTTGTGATACAGTCTGTTCAGTTTGCCTGCTGCAGCCAAAATACATCCCAATGCTTTCCTATGGGATTTCTGGTGTAACATTCACACCAATGCAGTCAGAGAAAATACTGCTTGCCCTATTTCCCTATTTTAACTGTATCGGATTGCATGGAAACGGCATGCAAATGCACTGGAACGCACCTGAAATCCCATTTTAAGCCCCCCCCCCCCCAAAAAAAAGCATCAATTGCAGTAAAATCGTAGCAAAACCCATCACATTTCAGCTGCGCAGACGCACACAGTTCTGTTGTGATCTAGCCCTAAAGGGTTACTTCACCTTTTTACCAGAGAATTTCCCATGCATTCCCCAGTACATTGAAAAAAACACTGCATAGTTGTTTTTACTTAGAAGCTTCTTTTGTATGTCATAGCTGTTGGCTGTGTGTGACCTCTTCCGGTGAGAAAAACTCCAAGGCCTGGTTCACACCTGGGCGTTTTTGAGCAGTTGGAAAAGGGCTTTCAAATGCCCAACACAGGAAATCCCATGATTTCAATAGCCCCTGTTCACACCTGAGCAGCATAACGCCAGCAGAAAAACGCCTGAAAAGGTACATGAGCTTCTTTGGGCAGTTAACAGTACGTTTTTGCCCCATGGACTTCAATGGAAACACCCTGAAACGCACATCAGAAGCATGTTGCACATTTTCGTGCGTGTTTGTACGCGCATTTGTCCATTACCCCCAATGTTTATTAAGCTGCCAGTCAGGATCTGTGTATAACCTTCTTAAGCTGGAGGTGAATGCTACTTTTAAAGGCTCCAACAAAGCTGGCTGAAAGCTGTGAAGTGCATTGTGAAAGCTTGCTGTACACACTGCTCGTATACAAGCTGTAGCCTGTGCGAACAAGGCCTAAATTGTCTATCTTGAGGAACATCAGGGGAGCACAAGTTTAGTTAGACAGCTCTAATAAACAAGATATCTTGCGTTTTTGTTTATTAGCTGTCTGCGCAGCGACTTGGAGACAGTGGAAGACCAACGTGGTGCCTTTGTTTGCCGCGTGGTCACATGTTTTGAATGAATTAATGCATATGGAGGGACTGGTAACCGGGGACATGGACACGACTGACAAATTTCCCCATCTTTGTGGACGTTGGCCCCTTTTTTGTGCCGATATTAGGGATTATATTATTGTGCCGATAATAGCGATATTTAGGGATATGTTGGTGTCTTTTTTTGTTTTTTTTTGTTTAATATATTTTTATTATTTTGTTTCCATAAAAGTACATTCATACATAAACGTTCATAGATATTGATTTCACCTTCTCTCTTAGTTGTAGTAATTATTAGTAATGTTGGGGGTCTTAAGACCACCATACCACTATTTCTTTCTTGTTTATTTATTTTTGTGTGTAGTTTACTTTTGTCACTCCTCACGTCCTGGCCGAAAATGTGAACTGCGCATGCGCCCGCCCCAAGATGCTTTGCGGTCGCCCGAGATATTTCACATTTTCGGATGGGAGCGCGCAGGGAAGACACAGGTAAGTATTAACCCTTTTCAAGCAGTAGATATATATGCAAAAAAACCGGAGGGTTTAATAACCCTTTACCAATTAATCAAACTGCTATTCACCAGACATTTTTCTGGTGTATTGAACTTGCTAAATACCCACCATTGTGGTTTCCTGGCCGTTACAATGTAATACCAGTGCAATACATTTTATGTGTGCTTTGTGGCTGCAAGCCTTCAAACTTTACATCACAGCACTAGCGTCAACTGTAAAAGAACAGCCTTGGTCTAAAGACAGGCTATACTATAATCAGTTCAAGAAGACCACCAGTACAGACCCTGTCAATGCTTGCTTCTGAAGACCATGTTACATTGATGGCCTGGACTAACAGAAAGAACTTCCTCATGATGACTTTCCCTTCCTTCTACAGTATATGATGGCTGCCTCACAGCTACACCCAGTGCTCTGGAAAAGATAATGGACCTGGGCAATACATCAGCTGTAGGTTGTCCACTGAAAGTTCTGTGTCATTCACAACTGCCTTTTCTCACACTAAAGTATATGGTTGTGAGTGGGTCCACTATAAAATCAGTGGTATCGGCCGGTGCTATGCTGCATCTCTACATATTCTTATCATTGTCATGTATAAGGATAGAGTGGCCATACCACTATGACCACTGAGACATTGATTATCTGGTTACAATGGCACCTTGAAGTGATTGGGAAGTATTGGGAAGCAAATGAACATTTTGTCCCTGAAGTTGATTTGTTTGAAGCAGACAAAATGAGCAAGCGTAAGGATTTAAATAACTTTGACAAAGGGTAAATTATGATAGCTAGACAACGGAGTCAGAGCAATTACACAACTGCAGCTCTTGTGGGATATTCCCAGTCTGCATTGGTCAGGACCTACCAAAAGTGGTGCAAGGAAGGTGAACCGGCGACAGTCATGGTCAGCCAAGGCTCATTGATGCATGTGAGGAGGGAAGGCTGGCCCGTGTAGTCTGATCCAATGGAAGAGTTGCTGTAGCTCAAGTTGCTGAAAAAGTTAATGCCGGTTCTGAAAGGTGTCTGAACACAGTGCATTGCAGTTTTTTGCATATGGGGTTGCATGGCTGCAGGCTGGAAAAGACGCTGCATTTTTCTGCAGTGCACTGGATGCCACCTCAGGTCACCGCAGCGGAGGACAGCCAAACACGCTGCTGTGCAGGGACCTAAAAGGAGTGTACATATTGCACACTACCAATAAAGCTTTAAAAAAAAAAAGTAAACCGTGACAGCTTCAGCAGTGTGTAATCCAGTGGTGGGCACACTAGCCCATCTGTTAACATGCTCAATTTTTAGTGAACGAGCCTGTCAAGGTCCTGTTTAACAATAAAGCTTACATGGTTGGGTTTACATATACTTCAAATGTTGCCTCTTTATTTTGTATCTCATTGCTGTTCAGAGCTGCAATATTTCTTTGATCCATAAATGAAGGCAGTTTGCAGGTGAACTCCCCGATGAAAACGTTCTCTGAAGGGAACAGCCTGGCAGACCTTCTTGAAATGTTTTTGATCAGCTTGCTGTGAACTGATCGCTTTATCTTTTTTGTGCTGATGTTGAAAGCTCAATTTACCTTTTTTTTCTTTTGAGAAAATCCTTCTAAGCACATGTGGCTGATTTCAGATGAAGAGTGATGCAGACCTACGATTAAAGAAAACGTTAAAGAACCTCTAGCTACCTACTGCATTATGTTTTTAAACAAAAAAGTTTTATCGTGTTCTCCCCTTTTTTTTTTTTTTTTTTTTTTTCTTTTTTCCCAAGTGTATATTTAGCTGCTTGCCTATAGTTCTGATAAGTGGTGTTAAATGGAAGAAAGTGCTGGGAAAGTGGCTTGTTCAAATCTTTTCACTTTCCTAGATGACACACTTTGGCCTTTTTTCCACTTTTGTGTTGGGCCGAGTTCACACCACCACAATGACTTCACGAGTGTTCCATTGAGGCAGCCTATTCATTCAGAATGGGCTGCCGAAGCACCCCTGCACTGCAGTGCACTGGTGCATTGGGGTTCCATTCAAAATGAATGGTGCAATAATGCAGTAATGGTACCATGTGTTATGGTAAAATGCATGTTACTGCAATGGAATAGTGTGAACCCGGCCTTTGCACTCTTTCAAACCACTGCATTGCGGTACCAGTTTTGTTATTGCAACATCTGTTAAGTACATCGGTGTGCTGTTGTGCTATCCATTTTGAATGGCACCCCAACACCCCTCCACAACCCACCTGTATTGCAGTGCACCAGTATGCACAGTAATGCACTACGGTGTGTTGCTGTGCACCACAATAAAATAAAACAATTTAAGGTCTGCAAAGCACATTACCGCGTATGCGTTAAATACATGGTAACAGACCATACCAGTGTGAATGCTAGTTAAAGAAGTGTTTTTTTTTCCCCAGAAGTAATGAGACTGTATAAGCTTTTGTACCAAATAAAATAATTGTAGCTTGTGGTTTAATCCACCCATGACTGGTTTGCCTAAAAACCGTTGCTTGTTATTGTAATGGAAGTGCGTGTTGGAAGATGAACCAAACCGTAGCTTAAGCATTGTGAAATTGGTGCATTGTATCGGCATGCAAGTACAAAAGAGCTTCTGACCTTCAGAGCTTCTTCACACCAAATGCAGAGCAGATCTGCATGGGTTTCTCCACGCAGTGCAGTGGGTTGTGCCGCTTTTTTGCCGCGCTTTCAGTGCGTTCCAGGGCATTTGCATGCATTCCAGAGCAGGTAAAATTAGGGCTTGCTGCAGTTTTTTTACATGCTCTGGAACTGAACGCTGCGGTGTGAACTAGAGCCCAAAATAGCTGTTGGAATACATTGGACGCAGTTTTGATCCGGTTTGTAACTGCTCTGCTCCTGGAACGCGCTTGGTGTGAACAAGGCGTTAGCCCTCTGTGAATGTAAGATACAAGTGTGGATACATTTATTGGTACCTTCCACCAAAAAATGAAGAACCCACAGTTTTCTCTGAAATAACCTGAAACTGATAAAGGTAATTGGTATCCATCATTGTATAGTCCATAAACATCAGACTTTGTTTCTTAAATAAATTAAAATGGCATGGACAAAAATGAAAGGACCCTTAAAGATAAACTCCAGGTAAGCATTATTTTGCATACTTACATTTGTCAAGTTTGTTCAAATGTGAGTATGCATATGCCATACCTGATTGGCTGCTGGGGATCCTGTAAAGCACTGTAGTATCCGGAGCTCCTACGGTACTGGCCAGACTCTTTCAGGTCCTGTGCTGAGCTGCTTCCCCCTCTGCTCTGAAAACATAGGGGTTCCCTTGCTCAGCAAAGCTGCCATTTTGAAAATGCCTAGTATTTTTATGGATGGATACAAAGCAATATCTGACTGAACGAGGGATGGTGATGTCACAATCTGCCCCTTGTCCAGTGAGAGAATACCTTGTTTCATTGGGACAAGCTGGATCAAGGTAAGTGTCCAAAATAATGCATACCCGGCCTTCAGATTTCACCTAATCTTTTGTTGCACACTCTTTACAGGCAATCTTTACAAACAAGGGAATCCTGTAGCTCTCAGTGAGACTTCTGCACCTCGCAACAGTTAGTTTGAGCAAACTGCTCCATCTGTCTCGGGTTTAAATGATGCCTACTCACTACTGCATGTTGCAGTTGTTTCCATAGGCGTTGGATAGGGTTCAGATCAAGGCTCATAGAAAGCCACCTTCAGAATAGTTCAATATTCTTTTTTTCTAAGAGAACTAAAGCCAAACCTTTTTTGGCTTGAGTTCTCTTTTGGGTCACAGGATTACTTTTACTAAACTCGGCAGTTTGGATCCTTCCCGCTGCCTGATTGACAGCTGGCTCTGCCCCTCTAGAGCCAGCTGTTCCCGCCCCCCCTGTCTATCTCTCCAGTGAGCACTGGTTGAATATAGAGGGGAGGGGGGAATCTCTGCAGGAAATGATGCCAGATAGTCACTGCTCTCTGCATGGAGAAGACCGTGAGCTGATCAAGCAGCAGTTCGTGATCGCTCGTGATCGCTCAGTTCTCAATCTATAGAGATGGCGTTGTGACACCTACAGTCTCACACCCTGGCTGTAAGTATTGGGAAGAGCAAATTTTACTCTTCTAATACTTCTAATTTAAAGGTATACATAAGACCATTGCTTTTTTTAAAAAAAGACAATTTCTTTTATATTAACTTTTCTGGAGCAATGCCCATGTCTGTATTTGCATGTTCCCGCATGGCATCCAGGGTGTGAATTTTAAAGCAAATTTGTTCTTGGGAGAGACATGAAGGCTGCCATTGCTGAAATATGCAACTAGTGTGAAGTGAAAGTTGGTTATATGATGCTTTCAACAGTTGCTTCCTAAATAGCTCCAGGCCTCAATCATTTTTTTTCCTTAGTAAGTACAAGTTACGAGCCCTTGATCTTCTGTTTTATGGTTTTTGTCTTAGATTAAAGATCTATTAAGCATGTATCAGTTTCCCACAGTACTAGGTTTTTTTTTTTTAAAGAGCTTGTTCACATGGTTGTTTTCTTGACGTCTGACTTGCGTGACCTGAAAATTTCTATTTTAAATGCCCTTGTTATCTGTGTATCTTTGTGCTAACATGTCTCACTCTAAAGTGGTGGATGTAAAAGAAATCTTAGGACTGTTTAAAGTGGACTTGAACTCAAAAAGTAAAGATTTGCTATATTATAGGGAACATCTAAAAATGTTAAAGTGACATTAAAGGCAAAAATGTTTTTCCCTCCCCCCAATGTTAATGTCAGCACTTATCTTTAATGATGTTTCTTAAACCGATCATCTTCTTTCCTGTCCTTTTTAGTCTGTCCCTCCAGCACTGGTGCGGGTCTCCGATCCAGCACTGACTCCTCTGAGCTTGCTGGCACTTCCTGTCCCACGGTGTCTGCATGCAGGTGCACGCGTCCATAGACTTACCTTGCGTCTCTCCTCGCGTTGCGACCGAAAATGTGATCTGCGCATGCGGCCGCCTGAGATTTTTCACATTTTCGGTTGGTAGCGCGCAGGGAAGACACGGGTAAGTATTATCCCTTTTCAAAGTGGGTTTTTTTTAAAAACACTTGTTGCATATATCTACTGCTTGCTAGCAGTAGATATATGCAAACAAAGCTGAGGCTTTAATTATCCTTTTAACTGTGTGTTATCAGTACCCGAAATCAATCTCCCGGCTCTAGAAAAAACTAAACCCTACCCTTGCAGTGGCCCTCCCTACCCTTACACTGCAGTGGGTAAATGCTTGGCAAGTGTAGAGGCGTAATATTTGCCTTACCTTCTCTCTCCAGCAAGCTCCCTCCATTGCCTACAGTGCAATTGGTCTCGCAGAGTCTCCTCAGTAAGGCACTCCCAGCTGTAGTTGCATGTCTGCCTCATCCACATGCAGTACAGGGCTAATAGCCCTAATGGTCCCTCTAGATAATTGCGAGGGACCACCCGCAGCCCCGGGGCATCATGGAGAAGAGAAAGCATTGGAGACTTCTGGAAGAGGCATTAACGTAAGTAATACAGCCTTTTCAGCTCCCCAAGTGTTGACAAGCATTTAATCCTTGCAGCATCTGGGGGCCTCCATCCTGGAGTTGGCTTTAAAGCTGTATATCTTGAATGGAGTTTCTCCTGAAAAATACAGGATACATTTTTGTGCATTGAGCCTCATAGTTGTATACCTTCTGTGAGTGAGACAATGCTGCCTTTGACTGCTAAGGAGATTTGATGTGTGATTTGTTTATGTCACTATGTCTGTTTTCTTTCCTGGAAGGGAAGCTGTGTGAAGACCTATAAAGCAAGGATCTTTCTGCTTTATTTGTTTTGTGGCCCTTTGCATTCTTAGCCTTTTCTGCAGCTTTTTGAATATATCCCCCACTAGTTAAAAGATCACCATTTATCGGGAAAGGTGGTGTAGTTCTGATATGAGAAAGAAAAGCCCTGCACCTCTGCCACCTCCACACAGAGACACTCTACGCAAAAAGGCTTGGTAAGTCAGTAATGAGGAAAAGACCAGCTGCAAGGAGACCACAGGCAATACTATTGACTCAATCTTTGCCCTTTTGTGGTTTCTTTTTTGTCACTTTTTTTTAAGGGAACCTGTGAGAATAGAAATATAGATGCTTCTTTGCTTTTGAAAGTGCAGGCTCCCAGGCTTGTATTCTTATCCTTTCTTCAATACTTTGTGAGTCAATGACACAGATAAGCATGCAGTCAAGGAATTCTAAAAAAACCCGCACTCCCACTTGTTTGTTCCAGAACTGTGACATTCCGTCATTAACTATAAACAGGGCCCTTAAGGGCCCTTTAAAACTTGTTGGTTTTCCTGCAGCAATCAAATACATTTTACAGCATTTTGATGCAATTTAAACACTATTTCTTTACATTCATATGTGGCTATGTCTATGTGCTACAGGTTGGTGTGTTTTCAGAGAAAGGACATGCTGTATTTTTAAAGCTCTTCCTGGGTCAAAAAATCCTACCCAATATCCCCATGAAAAAAAAAAAAAACGGCAACTCTTTCTTAGCTGACTTCACTGTCATCCATTGCTTACCGATGCCTTTTTCACCAGTGGAAACCACTACCTAGTGCAAAGAACTAGACGTCACCGGTCACAACCAAAGAAAAGTGGAGACCGAAAACGGACTGATTGCCGACCTGTTCTGGGGTATGGCTTGGAGTGGATGCACTGGCCTCGGAGGCTGGCGCATCCACTGTCAGCCAGCTATAACGGAATGCAGGTCAGCAAGCCAGACAACCACAGACCAAGTGCCAGATATGGCCAGTGGGCCATAAAATGCCCAGGTCAGATCTAGAGAATAAGAAAATTGTGTGTGTGCGTGCACGCCAGTGTCCCCTTTAGAGAGACTCTGGTACTGTAACTGTCACATGGGCTTCCAATTGAGACTAGAAGTGGCCTTTTCAATATGGTGCCTTGGCACCATCAATAAATGCCATGCAGCCATCACTGGAGAGCATGTAGACAGGAAGTTGCTACAAATTGGGTCTTGGAAATCAGCACTGAGGTTGTTCAAAAAATGGCACTTGTTAATGACGCACAGTGATTTAGCAAACTAAATGTCATTCAGATAGTGTTTACATCTACGTCAACATAATTGCATGTTTATCAGGCCCATTGAAAGATGGACACACAAAAACCCACATATATGTATGTTTTAAATGAATTTGCAGCATGTAAAAATCTGTGTTCTTAAAGCCCAACTTCAGTTTTTGTTTTTATTTTAATCTTTCATAGTCACTTTAGCACTCTATTTTTTCTTCTTCTTTTGGAGCTCTCTACATTCTGCTGAGCAATTCTAATATGTGCAGTGGGAATCTACACTTCAGGCTCCCTGCTGCATCTGCACAACGTAAATGAACGACTCCAAATCCTTTATTGTGCATCTGCTCCCTTCACTCTGCTGTTCCATTCACAAAGCATGGAAAAATAATAACATTTGTGCTGTGCTTTGTAAATGGCACAGCAAAGTGAGAGGGGCGGAGGCACAACGCCGGAACTGGTGTTCATCGACGCCGATCAGATGCAGCAGGGAACAGGGAGTGCATCAACCCACTGTACATACCAGAGTTGCACAGTGGAACTTGGAGAGCTCCTAATGTAGAAAGAAGCATCCTGTAATATTAAAGAACCACCCCACAATAGCTGTACCTGAATTTGGGTTTTACACAAATGCACGCAGCAATGCACCTCAAACATGTGTGCTGCTCCATATGAAGGCATGTGAAAGGGCCATCAATTGCATTCTAATCATTCACTGTCTGACCTTCCTGGTAGGTGTAGTTTGACAAGTGTGGTTTGTTTTAAAAAAGAAAAGAAATGTAGGCCAGTGAAATGGAACATGGATATCATGTCTGATTCTATCTATTTTTTCTCAAATGCATTGGCGGAAAATGACAACAATCATAATTATCTAGTCTGTTGTTATGGGGACCGCTGTATACTTTTTTTTTTTGCCATTTGTTAGTTGAAGTATATTCCTTTTTGATGCCTTTTCATTTTGGTCTGAACATTCTGGAAAAATATAGGTTTGGTTTGATCTAGGTCTTGTTTTTGCAAGGAAGTTTTAAAATGACTAAAGCAAATACAAATTGAAACAGATAAATGATTATGTTCTTCTACCAAAGAGTTGCTCTACATTAGGCTCTGACCACCCTTTGCTCACTGTAGAAGCGATCACTTGCTGCTCTTTTTTTTTTTTCCCTGTGTAGCTACCACTGAAATGACTGGTACCATTAAACCGGTGGATCAGTGACATCACTGTCATGTGACAATGCTTAGGCCTAGTGATAGGCTGCTAGTCCTGAGCACTGTCACAGGGGAGAAGGTCACATTATCCCCATATCCAAAATTGCCAGGTATTGTAAATGGAAGGGGAGTATAAGTGGGTCAGCAGGTGGGGGAGACCCAGCATGGGTGACCGTGGCTCTTTTAAAGCAATAGGTATGCTTTTCTGGCCTCCTTGCCAGCAGCACATACTCTCTGAAAGCTGAAGGAAAGAAAAAGATAAGTATCTTTTTCCTTTCTTCAGCTTTCAGCTGCTGGGAGTAAAGAAAGACACTGCACATAAAATATAGCTATGAAAAACACGTTTGAAGACAAATGTAAAAAAATGACTTTATACCCTGCATGCCTAGGCAAGAGTGACCTCATTGGGTCTTCTGTCAGATCCTGTGAAGGCTAAGCATCCCAAATACCATTGAAATGTAACCCTGTCCTGTGCTGGAGTATATTCTCACATAATTTGAGCTTCCCCAGTGAGGCCCATTGACATCACCATCATGGCATCATGTAACATCAGTTATTTTTTTAATTATTATTAAAGGTTTTACAGAGCATTTTTATTAGCAGGGTTGGGGCGGCAATGTAATTGAAACTTGCATTTTCACCGAAGGTCTGCTTTATAGTGAGCCTGCTGCTTTCCCCTGCATGTTCAGAGCACTAGTTTGCTTTAGTTCTTCTATTTTTATTTTCATAGCTGTAGAGCACTAACCTATCCAAATGCCTTCTGTCAGTAATATGGTGGACAATCCTGTCTCTGCCCAGAAAGATAGTAGATTTAGAATCTGCTGTTCTGGGAACAAAATATAATTTTATCTGTGGACATTACACACACCAGTGTAAAAAGCCAAGCTGAATATATTTCTACAGGCTCTGAAAATGCAGGATATGGTGATGGTGGTGGGGAGGTTTAACACATGTTGCTTAACAATGGTAAAGAAAAAACAAAACTGTAGTAAGGAGCCTGGTTTCCCTGATCTATTTTAATTTGTTTTAGTTCTTATAATGACACCTTTTATTATATATTTGAATACTTTTTTATTTTTGAACAACTAAATAAAAATATTGTGGTTGCTGATCTTTCCTCATTAGACTTACCATATGTTATTCTACACTGGTTCCCTTGTGTGGAGGCAGCCATCTTGGTAGAGATAGGGCTTTGCTTCCTCAAAAGTCAGTCTTCATCATGGAGCAGTAAACAACACAGTAGTAACAGCACCAAATCTCCTGAAACTAGCAGTCTGCCTCAGGTCTCATACCGCAGATATAGAACAGTATGAGACCTGAGGCACCCTCGCTCGCACACCAGAAAGTGCTTTGCTATACATTTACCCTACAACATAGCAAATCTTCACTTTCTGAATTCAGTTCCACTTTAACATGTTAATGCCTGCGTGAGATATTCGTGACTGGGGCTTAGATCTACTTTAACTTCTGGTTGGGTATAGCTTGCATACTGTTGTCTTTTTAAAAGTTGAGACATGCTTGTGATAGAACTATTAGCGAATATGAAAAGCATATTATATACATTTATCTTTTCTTTTTTTTTTTTTATAGAACTACAAAGTGTTTCCTATGTAGTAACATTACTTACAGTTGTTTTTTTTACAGCAGCAGAGCAAGCCCATAGTAGACTCCAAACACGTCTTTCTTGTAAAAGTTTTATTGGTATTTTCCTTGTCATTCTCTATGGCATCATTATATTGTTGTCAGTAGGTTGGGTTTCTTTATATGTCAACAAGAAGAGAACATAAGTGGCTTGCACTTTATCCTGTTTTTTATGGCTGTCTAGAGGAACAAGGCAACATTGGTATGTACATCTGTACTAAAAAAATGGGAAGTTGCATCTAAAGCAGAGCAGTGAATAGTTATTGCAGCAATCTGACTGAGCGGAGTACTCCTCTTTGGAACTCCATGTTTAGGTGTTACTCTAAAATGTGAATAAAAAGAGATGTGGCTGTGACTTTCCTCTGTATATGATTATTTAATCGGCAGGATCTTAGAATCATACTGCTAAATAACTTGTATGGAAAAAAAAGTTGCATGATAATCCTTCTGGAGGTGAACATGGCACAGTGACTATATTTTTCTAATTAACAACATAGAGTACCCTATATTCATGTAATGAGCAAATATGGCAGCCCCACTTGTTGCTAAGGAAGGGTATAAGGGTATCTTGGGGAAAAAATATTTAAGTGGCTGTTGTACGGGTCCTGTCTGCCAGAGAAGGACTTCTTAGACTCGAAGGCTTGTTCACACCAATGCCTTAAAATGCGTGGTATTAAAGGAAACCTTTGAAGAGGAAGTATGGAGGCTGCCATAGCTTCATTATTGTTCGACACCTTAATATTGCTAATGGCCAGCCCATCTCTTTCTACTTTCCACACCTTCATACTGATTTTCCACAAAGAATTTGCAGGAGGAGGTAGACTGGCCTTAACTACCAAGAAGCATTGAATCTTCAGACCTATGCCTTGCGCCAAGACTTGGGAAAACTTGTGTTGCACTGCAGTGTAATTTATTTAGAATGGTACCCCAAACTACACAGTAGGTGCTAATGCACCTGCACTGCAATGTACCACCATATACAGTGGTATAGTGTCAAGGGGACCTTTTTGATTCTTCACGTACCTTGTGCAAGCTATGAACACCCCCCATAAAACGTCATCAAAGTACACAGGGCGTACACAGCAGGCTCCTTCCCTCTGCTCTCTCCTAAGTGTGAAACCCATAAGAGTTATATACTAGACTGGTTAAGCAATTAATTATATTCCTAATTTGCTGCCATAGTTATTAGTCGTGAGATTCACTTGGAGTGGGTTAACTGTATGTGAACCTGTAATGCCTACAGTATGTCCATTCCTTTTCTTTCTGTCCTCAACAAGCATCTGTGGACCAAAAAACATACCTGACGCTTGTTGTTTTTTTTTTTTATATGTATGAGTGCATTTTAGGGCCAGGGGCTTGTGTACTGTGTATGTTGGAAGCCTTTTAGAAATGAATGGGAACACCTCTAAAACACGTGTGCATTTGTGTGAAGTCACTCTTTTTACAAAGAACTTATAATGCAGTCATCGTACCCTGCTACACTGTGCATTGCACAAGAAACCATCACAGATAAGTAATGCTGCAGTGCAGAAAATACGCTTCTTAAATAAAGCTCTCCAGTCATTGGAGGGAAAAAAAATGCAGAGTCGGATATACAGGTGAAACTCGAATAATTAGAATATCGTGCAAAAGTAATTGCAGTAAGTGCTGCAAAAGGGGCCCAAACCAAGTACTGAGTACATATGCATGCTTGTACTTTTCAGAGGTCCGATATTGTTCTATGTACAATCCTTGTTTTATTGATTGCATGTAATCTAATTTTTTGAGGTTGTGGATTTGGGGTTCTTGGGGTTTTCATGAGCTGTAATCCATAATCATCACAATTATGACAAATCACGGCTTGAACTATCTTGCTTTGCATGTAATTAGTCTATCTCATATATTAGTTTCACCTTTTAAGTTGCATTAGTGAAATAAATGAACTTTGCACGATATTCTAATCGAGTTTCACCTGTATGTAGACTTGTTCAGTCAGTTCGGTAATGTGTGAATTTGCTAAAGAGGTAATAACTGCATCTGCTAATGAGCTCATTCACAACCATAATAGCTGCTTTTGACTTTTGCTCTAATTTATTTCACAATTAACTGATGGTGCTAATTAAATGCGTTAAACATGTTTGTGTGCTCATTTCGTGCATTAGAGGAAGCATTTAATACTTATCATGTTATTGGTAATGTTATACTGGTTTGGTTTTAGTTTATTCCTGGCATTTTTTTTTCTCACTTTTTCTCACTTTTTTTCACTCAAAGTGGAAGTACATCCTAGACTAGGGGTAGGCAGCCTCAGCACTCTGCCTGTTGTGGAACTACAAGTCCCATGAGGCATTGCAAGTCTCTGACAACCATTGGCATGACTCCCAGAGGGAGTGTTATTGTGGGATTTGTAGTTTCACCTTAGCTGGAGTTAGGGCTGCAAAAGTTAACAGATTAAAACGATAATGAGAATCATTGGCAACGATTCTCATCATCGATTAGTTGCTTTGCGATTAGTTGGTGCCGCTCTACTTCTCCGTTCTCCTCCCCACTGGTGCTGGCTGCAGTGGTCTCTGTCCCTCTGCTGCTCTCCCCGCCTGTATCGGCAGAGAAGCACAGAGGGACCCAGACCACTGCAGCTGGCAGCAGCGCGGAGAAGATACCGCTGTGACTGCATTCACCCGCTGCCCCCGTACCTTAGCCCAGCCCCGTTCCTCCGCTGCCACCCAGCTCCTCCTCTGCATCTAGAGGCGGGCAGCCATACCCAGCCCGCTATTCGGTATTTTAAAATGCAATAGCAGGCTGGCTATTGCACCCGCAAACTGCCTGCTGTCAATCAGCAGAGGAGGACCTGATTGAGAACTCTGTCCTTCAGGTCCCTCGTCTGCTAAATGCAAGCAAAAAAACTAAAATAGGATTTTTTTTGTGTTATTTAAAAAAAAAAAAGGTTGGTTATTTTATTATATTGGCTTAGAGTTTTATTTCACACACACACCATTTTTTCCGTTTCGGCCTCACAAGTTTTGCTGCAGGAGGTGCGTTGCGGCGCCATTCATTTTAATGGATCCCAAATGCACCTCCCGTCTGCAGTATGATCACCAGCACTGGAAAGCTCGGTACTGCAATGCGCATACCGTTTTTTTCCTGACGTAAACTTTGTCCGTAACGCTGCATTTGTGTATGTTTTATTTTAAATTTACTGTATATAAAAAAAAAAAGTTTTTTATACGATTAATCGGCTAACTAATCGATTATGAAAATCGTTCGCTGCAGCCCTAGCTGCCTACCCCTGCCCTAGAATTACAGAATTACCATTAACAGAAAGAAAACCAATAGACCTATAATAAATACCTAGCGCCATGTTGGACTTTGGTCTGTGCTTTAAGTGCCTAGCAATCAGCGTTAGAAAACTGCTGTCTGTTACCAGCAGCGTCATGCTACTCATGGTTTTACTTAGCCCCTCATGTGCATCATTGCACAAGTACTGATACACAAAGGTTTAGCAGAATGTTAAGAAAAACACTGAGGGTAATCGAAGTTAGAACAATAGCCAGTAAGAAGAGACGTGGGTTAAGCAATGGGAGGAAGGGGGCGGGGCAGTTGAGGAGCTGACTCAATAGGTGGGCAATAGTTCACTTCTCTATTCCTTATTTTGGCTAACCTGCTGATATTTAGTAGCCATATGCTTATGACGACTGTGCCTATATAACCATGCAACTTCATTGTGGTGAGCTCCTTGAACCACTTCCATTTCACCCAGTGCAATATTCTCTCAGGTAGATATTAGTGTTATGCTCTTGATGTTGGGAGGTGTTCTACTCCTTCTTGGAATTGCTGTTATGCTGCTACCACGTACAATTTACCCCCGCCCCATACACCAATATTTATCTGACCTATACTTTAGAACTCACTTTTTTTTATTTTCCAGATTAGGTTAGGATGATTCTGCCAACCACTGCACTATATTGGCAAGTGGGGCCCTCTTTGTTAGGAGACCCTTTTTGTCGGAAAGCATCCCCATTTGAATTGAACCCTACTATTTGGTAGCATGAAAGGATTCCCATCTCACACAACTACCCCCCCTTTTTCCTAGATTTCCCATTTAGCTGCTGTTATTTCTGACAGGTAAACAAACACTTTTCATTATCTCAAAAAAAGTCACCACCTGGGTTTAGCTAAGCAAATAGGTAAGAACCTTCCATTGGATATTCAGGGGTGGGCAACTGTGGCCTACAGCTGTTCTTAAACTACAAATCCCAACATGCCTCTGGGAGTCATGCCTGTAGCTGTCAGTATTGCCTCATAGGACTTGAAGGCTGGCGGGCCAGAGTTGCCCATAGGGCTGCTACTAATGATTACTTTTATAATCGATTAGTTGGCTGATTAATTTTTTTGCTTAATCGGATTGCGGTTCTAGTGCGGGTGTTCCACTGTGGGTGGGAGGTGCGTTTGGGGTGCCATTAGAATGAATGCCTCCCGCAGCAGAATTTATCAGGCCGAGACCAAAAATGACTTTTTTCCCACCTTTTTTAAAATTAATTTTTCAGAAAAAAATTGTATTGTAAGCACATGGCGCTTGAATAGCTTTAGCCAGGGAATGACAGCTGCCAGTAGCAAGATTCAGCAGTCGGCAGCTGAATTTACGTACAGCAGGTAGTGGGCAAGTGCAATAGCCAGCCTGCCTTTGGCTATTTCAAATTCCAATAGCAGGCTTTCTATTGCACCCACCCACTGCTTGCTGTGCCCTCCTCCCAGCATGGGGGGGAGAGCTAGGGGATCCAACCAACTAATCGATAATGAGGATAGTTGACAACTATTCTCATCGATTTTATTATCAATTAATTGATTAGTTGGTTGCAGCCCTAGTTGTCCACCCCTGGGATAATTACTGCAGTGATCAATATATTTCATACGTTATGCCTCCAAAAATGAGCTGCCCACCTCAATATACTGCATGACCAGGTTTTTACCTAAATTGATTTTTTTTCTTCCCTGATGTCCTGGACATATTCCAAGATAACAATGCCAGGATTCATCAGACTCAAATTGTGAAAAAAAATAGTCCGGGGAGCATGAGACATCATTTTCACACATGGATTGGCAACCACACAGTCCAGACTGTAACCCCATCGAGAATCTTTGAAATGTGCTGGAGAAGACTTTACGCAGTGGTCCGACACTCCTATCATCACTACAAGATATTGGTGAAAAATGAATGCAACTCTGGATAGAAATAAATGTTGTGACATTACATAAGCTTATGGGAACTATGCCACAACAAATACGGGCCGTAATCTAAGCTAAAGGAGGTCTAACGAAATAATACAGTGTATTTTTTTTTTTTTGCGACTGCTGGAGAAATGATCTGTGGCGCAACATACTGTTGACATCTCGATTGGTTGGCCCTGTTCATGGCTCCACACACGCTGCGCGCCACACCTCCTCCCCACCTCACGCTCTTGCATGACCAGGTTTTTACCTAAATTGATTTTTTTTCTTCCCTGATGTCCTGGACATATTCCAAGATAACAATGCCAGGATTCATCAGACTCAAATTGTGAAAAAAAATAGTCCGGGGAGCATGAGACATCATTTTCACACATGGATTGGCAACCACACAGTCCAGACTGTAACCCCATCGAGAATCTTTGAAATGTGCTGGAGAAGACTTTACGCAGTGGTCCGACACTCCTATCATCACTACAAGATATTGGTGAAAAATGAATGCAACTCTGGATAGAAATAAATGTTGTGACATTACATAAGCTTATGGGAACTATGCCACAACAAATACGGGCCGTAATCTAAGCTAAAGGAGGTCTAAAGAAATAATACAGTGTTTTTTTTTTTTTTTGCGACTGCTGGAGAAATGATCTGTGGCGCAACATACTGTTGACATCTCGATTGGTTGGCCCTGTTCATGGCTCCACACACGCTGCGCGCCACACCTCCTCCCCACCTCACGCTCGCCGCTGCCAGACCCACCCGGCCGCATCCACGCTACACACGCTGCACCTCCTCCCCGCCTCACGCTCCCCGCCCACATCCACAATCGACATCTCTATAGCCGGTGCCATTCTGCATTCATTGCTGTATAATTTTACACTTTTCATTTCACTATATTGCACACCACACTTTTTTTCTTTTTTACTTCCACCGCTCCAAGCTTGCTCCTGTGATGGACTGCAATCTCAATACAAACTAGTAGTCCCATCACTGGAGCCATTTTTTTTACATTTTATTTTTTATCCGATTAACTGATCGAACTTAATAATCGGCTAACTAATCGATTTTGAAAATAATCGTTAGCTGCAGCTCTAGCCTAAACACATTAAAATGTTTTTGTATGACAAGCTAGTTATTTTTTTTTAAGACGTTACTTGGATAGAGGGCTGCCAACAATCATATGACTGTAGTAACTACTCAAGGCTGCCAGGTAAAAAGAAAAACATGCTGTGTACTCAGTGTTAAGTCCACTGCTTTGAGCTGAGCTCGTTATGTTTTTGTTAAACTGGTTTGACTACTTTTTAACATAGACGTAAATTACAACTGCATCCTGGGAATGTTACCCTCTCTGGTCACTATTGAGTAAGCTAGGTCAAACGGCAATGATAATATGCAATGTGAAGAAACGCATGGACAATCGGTTTGATCTACCCCCACATTGGGAGGTCACTGCTTCCCCTTCTTTATTCGTCACTGCTCTCATCTTCTACTGGATTTCTTCCAGATTAATGTCTTCTTCCCTCCCCCTCTCATCTTGGACTATTAGCCAGCCATTGATGTAGTCCATGCATGCTGGAGTTAATTGTTATGGCATCTGGCTCCATTTTGTGTATTTTATAGATGCAGGGATTGGAAAAGGTTGTCATGCATGAACTGGAAAAGGTTTTTTTTTGGGGGGGGGGGGGGGGCAATAGTCCTTCAGAGTCTAT